>NC_137024.1:5124833-5172333 GCF_032717465.1 Coenobita brevimanus | reverse complement strand
CAGCTGGTGATCTACTGAGATCTTATAAGCTCTTACGAGCTTAGACATACGATGAGTTTAAGACGGAATTCCTAAAGAAATTTTCTGGAGGTATAAATTTCTTGCCAGGCATAATTCCAGAATTACATAAGACTGTGGATCCTATGAGGCAACATACCACAAACCCTATCTTAGGTGAAATAACAACAGATGTGTCCACAATTAAGAGAACACTCTTAACCACTATAGAGAACTCAAATTGGGTAACAGATGATGGGAAGATGTCACCAATGCATGTCGTCGACATCCTTGGTTATGTAGCTGCACTGTGTAAATTACCTGATATGGTATTAAAAATTGCTAAAACTGTCACATACACCCCAGGGATGTGTTTATTAGAGTTTATGAACGAGACAGAGATGAACTGTTGCAAAGCAGAGGTGAATGTAATATCACAACCCAGTACAGTACAACCAGAAAGAGAATTACCAACACAGTGGCAGCCATGAATACATCTAGCCCAAGCACAGAACAAAAACGATCGCGACCCGAAAACATACAAACCAAACAACAACTGACATCGAGGCAGCTATATCAAACACCAGGCCACAGGCAGCATCAAAAGTTTGCACGCAGTCCAAGCAGAAACCGTGCCACCGAAAATCCAAAATATGGAGAGTCATCTCGAGGGTCTCATTTGGGAGATAGGTGTACTCTATGTTGTTATTGTGTGAACCCTGGTCACACGAAATCTGAATGCTACATTAAGCTTAAGAAGGATCGAGACAAAGAAAAGGGGATGCAACCATATTGTAGAAAACACAAAAACACAGGACACTGGACATCATCATACTGTAAAACAGTTGAAAGGATAGTATCTGTTTTTAAGTCGGGGGAAGGGCATGCCACGACAAAAAACGACCATACATAAAGAAAACCAAGTCTAAAGTGCACACAGGAAGCATACTCGGAAACGAGTATATCTTGGTGCCCTCTTCCTGTATAGATCAAGACATTTCATTATGCTTGGATTCAGGCTCTGCAGTGAATTTAATAACAGGAATTAGAGAGGATTTTTAGAAATAAGAAGAAAGTAATTTTCGTGGAGGAATCTGATTTAGAGTTATATGCTGTAGATGGCAAACAAATAACCGTAAAGGGCATGATGCAATTAGACGTCAGTTTTATAGAGACTACGAGACAAATCTCCGCTATTTTCTATATAGTGCAGAACTTCGCAATTAGACCTAACATGTTACTGAATTTGAGAACTATGAGGAAAGAGAATATAGTTTTACTCCCACAAATGAATGGGATTCAACACGATAATGAATTCATAGAGGAATTTTCTCCAGAACTGTCATCCAACAATGGTAGAAAATCGAAGGGAGCTGGAACTATCAAACAACTGTTAGATCCTCGTCCCACACTGCCACAGGCTCCAACAGCAGCAGTTCAGTACAGGAAGAACGTTGCCCAATGAGTTGTTCTTCCAGTGGTCAGCGTTTATGTGTACAGTACACAGGATCAGCTCAGGCATCGTAAATAAACACTGGCTTCCTAAGTTCACTGTCTTCATTTTCCATAATTACTCTAAATGTTTTCTAACTTCTCTTCACTATTCTCACAAGCACTGAAGCTATACAAACTTTACTAACTGCAATTACACTTAATGCTTGACAACACTTCACTATTTTCACAAGTTCCAATGATATGCAAACTTCAATAAGTCTTCACTATTTGCCAACAACACTTCACTGTTTTCACAAGTACCGAAAATATACAAACTGCACTGACACTGCACTACACTCAAACTGAACTGAAAACCGACTGAACTTGCTCTAGTCTCTTCCCCATACTTATATAAGCTTACATTACTAGAGAAACTTCTAGCAAAAACTCGATGGGGCCACAGTTAATAGTTACCAACTAGGAGACGTCAAAACATGCCAGAGTTTTCTTACATTACATTACATTGTAATTTATTTGCATACAAACCCAAATCAAATTACACAATTTAACAAACAATCACACAAATAAAACATTACAGAGAAAAAGAGCACAAAAATTAATGCGTAACTTACGAAATAACTACGCTCACAAACAGCAGGCAAACTGGCAACTTTGACTCGTACCGAAGCTACGGTAAACAAAGGGAAATGTCGAGAAGCTTCTCGACTACCTAACTGACAAATCTCGCTTCTTAACTGTACCCCCTCTCTAGTCCTTTGTCGTCCCGACAACACTACACAATATATACAAACATAAACCTGCATCCTAACGAAACATCTAACTATACACAAAATAATCCTTCAATTTATTAGATCTTCATCTATGCCACTTCCAATGACATTCTTGCTGCTCCACACAGTCCACTCCTCCTGGAATGTCTTACTCCTCTTCCTGAGTCACTTTTTCTCAAGGGAAATTGTCACCATCCTCTTGCACTTCAGCTCCTTGGTCCTCAACATCCTCGGCTGCAGGAAAGCACAATTCCTCAGAGACGTCCCAGCTGTACTGTCCTGGCCCATGGTACTGCCACAGACGATTCACATGTACCACCTTTGGGCGAGACTTCCTGCCTCCCCGAATCTGATACGTTACGTCTGATAGGCGATCCGACACAGCGTAAGGCCCGTCCCATGGGCTCTGCAGCTTTGGTGACTGTCCCTTCTTTCGCTGAGGATTGTATAACCAAACTTGGTCACTATCCTTGAAGTTCACCTCACTTGCCCTGGCATCATACTTGGACTTCATCACCTCTCTTGAAAACTTGAGGGCTCCTCACACTTGATGTACCTCAGCCAACCTTTCCTGAAGGTGCTTCGCATAGCCGGTGGTGTTTGTAGGCAGCTCTTCATCAGGTGGTCTTCCCATTAACAAGTCAACAGGTCAGTGTAATTCGTGGCCCAACATCAGCTTTGCAGGGGTGTAGCTGGTAGACTCATGGGATACAGATCGATAGCCATCAGCAACACAGGTAATTTCTGGTCCCATTCTGTTTTGTCCCTCTATGCAGTACTTGGCCAGTTCTTGTCCCAGGGTCCAGTTGAATTTCTCCACCATCCCATCCGACTGTGGCCATAGTGGGGTTGTCCTGGTCTTCTTGATCTCCAATAAGTTGCAGCATTCACGGAACCTGGAAGACTCAAAGTTTATACCCTAGTCTGAATATAGCTCTTTTGGCATCCCAAAAAGACAGAAAAACTTGTCAACAAACACCTGAGCAACAGTCGCAGTCTCTTGGTCAGCGATAGCATAGGCTTTTGGTCACTTTGAGAAGTAGTCCATGGCAACACATATATACTGGTTCCCTCTTTCAGTGAGTGGCAGAGGTCCAGCAATGTCCACCGACTCTTTCCATCGGCACTTGGTACAGCTGGAGAGGGGCACAACCACGTTTCTTAGGCCCCTTCTTGCCACAATACACACCACAGGCCCAACACCACTCTTCAATGTCCTGACGCATGCCAATCCAGTAAAACCTCTGTCGCAGCCGGCTTAGAGTTTTCTTCACTTCCAGGTGCCCACTAGCGATCTGGTTATGGGACACATCCAAGATCTCGGAACTCATCTTCTTCAGAACCACCAGTTGCCAATACTTGCTGAGGCCATCAGGTGTCTCCCACTGACACTCCAGTAGCCTGCTGTTCAAACAAAGAAGGTCCCACTGATTCCAGTAACTCTTGGTCGCAGGGCTTAACCTGGAAACTTCTTCCCCGGAGGTCGCACAGTACTCTGCTGCAGCCACTCTAGCACTGATTGTATATCTGCATCCTCCATCTGCATCCTCTTCAGGTTTTCTGTATCTGATGCTGGCCCTGTCACAACCATACGGCGGCATTTATTGCAAAGATTCCCATTCCAACTGCACTCCTTGCCATCTGTTCTTCCGTCTTCTCGCACAGTATTCAACAAGGTTCTTCTGCATTTCTTCAGTGGTGGGGCTTCTTGGGAAATATTGGCTGGTTATTGCCTCTCGTCACCAGTCTTTGCTAATTTACCCTCATCCTTCTCATTTGGACACTCATGGCTGAAATGTCCCTCCTCACCACATGTCCAACACCCGTTTGTTGCAATCGTGGATTTCCTTGCACTATTCCATTCTTGCTTCTTCTTCCATTTGTAACAATCCACCTTCTTGTGGTCCAGCTTCCCGCAGAACCAGCAGCCTCCTCCAGTCTTCTCCTGTTCTCTCTTCCACTTATTGCAATCCACTTTCTGGTACTGGCTTTTCGCAGTACCAGCACCTTCCTTCAAAATTTTCCGCTTCACGTACCTGCACCTTTCTTGTCTTGGATCCTGCACTACGACCTGCCTGAAAGGTGGATGTATTGGATCTGACATAGGACTCAAATTCTAGAGCCATGGCTAGTGCTTCTTGCATGTTTCTTGGTTGTGCCTGCTTCACTTGCACTTTCGACTCTGCATTGCCAAGTGCATCGATGAACTAGTCCCTCAGAAGAATAGCCAATAGGTTAGGTGCTGTTCCAGGGTATGCCTTGTATGCCATACTCTCCAGGTCATGGGCAAGCTGCTGTAGGGATTCCCCTCGAGCCCATACACTGCTCCAGAATCTTGCTCTGTAAACCTCAGTCTGGTACATGGTCCCATATCTGCACTCCAACACTTCTACTGAGGACTGATAACTGTTCCACTCCATCACTGACATCTGGCCCAGGATTTCCACTGTGGCACCTTTAAAGCTGGTAGCAAGCTGTACTGCCCTCTGCCTATCATCCCAACCATTCTGATCCGCAAGTAACTCAAACCGTGCACGGTAAGCTTCCGAAGATACTCTACCATCAAATTCCTGGGGTTTCTTTTTACCTGGACCCCCATTATAGCCATGCACTTCATTAGTTTGGGTCATAAAAACTGAAGCATCATAATTAAGTCCAGGTCTTAAATCTCCTACATTCTGATTATACTGTACAACCCTGTAATACTACTTTTAGATGCCTGGGATCCATCAAGATTCACCATACGCTGTCCATTCTTTTCATATGATCCCTGTACACTAACCTGAGGCTCAGCAGTGCAATATTTCTCTATTGCCTCAATTTTCTCACTAATTATCTTCACATGGTCCACTGCATGCTTCAGCTGGTTATCTACATGCTGTCTGCGCTCCATCACTATTCCCTCGCTAATCTTCAGCTGGTTCTCTACATGCTTCACCTGGTTATCTAGATGCTGTCTGAACTCCATCATCTTATTGCTTACCTCACACTTCTGCTGCTGTAGCGCAGCATATACTTCCTTCTTCAACTCCTGCTGCTCTTCCTTCATTTCCGCCATGAAAGCGTCCAGCTGTCCTTGTATCCTTAATTGTAATTCCCACTGTTGCTCCTGTAATGTCTCCTGAAGCTGTTCATATCGTTCTTTCTGTTCTTCATTCTGTGCCTGTAACTGTTGTTTGAGTTCTTTCTGTCCCTCATTCTGTGCCTGCGGTTGTACACTTTGTGCTTGTAACTGTTCTTTAAGTTCTTCGTGTCCTTCATTTTGTGCCTGCAGTTGTACACTTTGCGCTTGCGACAGTTCTTTAAGTTCTTTCTTTTGTGCCTGAAATTGTTCACTTTGGGCCTGTAATTGTTCTTGGAGTTCTTTCTTTGATGCTTGTAATAGTTTCACAATTGGAACCAGGGACACATCCTCCTCCTGCTCACCTCGGGATCTTGTCTGCACACATCCTGCATCCATGTCGAAGGTTAGCCTCATTGCAGCCCTGAATAATTCACACTTCTGACACCTTGGTTACGTCCTCGTCCCATACTGCCACAGGCTTCAACAGCAGTAGTTCAGTACTGGAAGAACATTGCCCAGTGAGCTGTGCTTCCAGTGGTCAGCCTTTAGGTGTACAGTACACAGGATCAGCTCAGGCATCATAAATGAACACTGGCTTCTTTAGTTCACTGTCTTTATTTTCCAAATAATTACACTTAAAGCTTTCCAATTTCACTTCACTATTCTCACATGCACTGGAGCTATACAAACTTTACTAACTGCAAATACAATTAATGCTTGGCAAGATTTTACTCTTGTCACAAGTTCTGATGATATACAAGCATCAGTAACTCTTCACTATTTGCCAACAACACTTCACTGTTTTCACAAGTACCAAAAATATACAAACTGCACTGACACAGCACTACACTCAAACTGAATTGAAAACCGACTGAACTTCCTCTGGTCTCTTCCCGAACCTTATATAAGCTAACATTACTCGAGAAATTTCTAGTACAAACTCGACGGGGCCACAGTTAATAATTACCAACTAGGAGGCATCAAAACATGCCAGAGTTTTCTTACATTACATCACACTGTAAATTATTTAGAATACAAACCCAAATCAAATTGCACAATTTAACAAACAATCGTATAAATAAAACATCATAGAAAAAAAGAGCACAAAAATTAATGCAAAACTTACGAAATAACTACGCTCACAAACAACATGCAAACTGGCAACTCTGACTCACACCGAAGCTACGGTAAGCAGCAGGAAATGTCGAGAAGCTCCTTGACTACCTAACTGGTAAATCTCACTTCTTAACACAACTAAACAGAACTACTCAGTCTGACGAGGGTACACATGCACTCACACCATCCCTCCCCTCCCCCCCCCCCATCCCCTTTGCCCAGGGACCGAGGTGACAGTAAACCCCCAACATTAGTCCCCGCACATCTCATCAACGATGATGTAGCTTCCGCCTAATTCATATACGAAAGTCACCATAAAGGGTAAATTGAAGAATGGTACTGTTCTTGTCTTAAAAGAATTATGTAAAGTGAAAGGATTCACAGTGGAAAACGCCTTATGTCAGGTGAATAACAATGGGGAAACTCATGTGTTCCTAATTAATCAGGTGAATGGAGATGTGCAGATAAGAAGGGGACTTGTATATGCAATTTAGAGACATGTCCTGCTCCTATATGGGAAATAACTATAGCTGGAACTTCAAGTGAGATAAAATCAGTGGACAGAGAATGCATAAAGGAGAGTTTCATTCACTCAGGAAATTTTGATGTGGAAAAAGATCTACTAGATTAATTACAAAAACACCGACAAACTGTACCATTAACTGGAGAATAATTAGGGTGTACTAACGTGATTAAACACAAGATTAACGTACACCAGGACACACAACCAATATAAGTACCAGCCTATAGAGTAGCACACTCACAACATACCTTTGCAAATCAGTATGTTGATGAAATGCTAAAACTGGGTATTATTGAGCCATCAGTCTCCCCGTGGAATGCCCGATTATTTTTCGTGCCTAAACGACACAGAGAAATGAGTGCGGTAGTAGATTACTGTAAATTAAACCAACACACAATCCCAGACCGGTTCCCTGTGCCATTGTTAAGTGACGTCTTGCAGAGTATTGGACCAGAAAATAATGTATTTTCCACAATCAATTTGCTTAATTGCTATTACCAAATATCCACTGATCAAGAGGCACGCAGATACACTGTTTTCTTCACAAATACAGGACATCACCAATATACACAAATAACGATGGAGTTAAGGACAGCGCCAGGCACATTCCAACGATTAATGAATTATGTATTGTCTTAAATGCTAGGAAATGGAATATTTGTCTATTTGGAAGACATCATAATTGCAGCACAAACAATAGACGAACACCTACAGAAATTAGACCAGTTCCTACACAAGTTAGCCAATGCTAGTTTGAAAATTAAGTTGTCTAAATGCAAATTTTGCTTTAAGGAAATAAAATTCTTTGGTCACAGACTAGATGCAGAGGGGATCCACACGTCTGAGGACAAAATACAGGCAGTAAAGGATTTCCCTGAACCCACAAATGTAGATGAAGTGAGAAAATTTTTAGGTCTGGCGGGCTATTACAGACCTTTCGTAATTCAATTCTCTCATATAGCAGAACCATTATTCCATCTACCGAAAAAAGATGCAGTATTCCAGTGAGGAGAAGAACAAAAATTAGCATTTAATGAATTAAAATATAAACTTACAGGTGTACCTTGCTTGGCCGATCCTTATTTCACAAAACCACTTTTCTTTCCGTTATAGGTGGCTTTACATTGAGTGACAAGCCAAATGGTTTCCTGTAAGCCAAGAAACCATTTACAACGCTGGGTGGTAACCATATAACCAACCATACGTGCTCCCTACGTGTCAAGTGGGTTGGTGGAGGGTTAGTGCCCCTCCCTGTAAAACAAATAACTCAAGAGTCAAATGGCCACCCCGTACGGGATTATGGCGTCTGGCAATAGATAGATAGATAGATTTATAATTTGCACAGATGCATCTCCTAAAGGATTAGGGGCCGTTTTGATGCAAGAAGATAAGCTTGGAAAAAAAATCAACCAACTGCATTCGCTAGCAGACAAATAAAAGGTGCAGAAAAAAATTACTGCACTATAGACCTTGAGGCACTTGCAGTGGTCTTTGCATTACAGAACTTTCGAGATTTGGTATATGGTTATGAAATTCACCTATTCACCGACCATAAATCGCTCATGGGCGTGTTCCAAGAAAAACTCTATGGGAGGAGAGCAAGATGGAAATGTACAGTTGAAAACTATAATGTACATTAGGGTTATAACTTTTTTACAACCTTACGTTCCTGTACCTCAAGTCGATGAACTTTTGCTTAAAGACAAAGGAAAAATCCCTTATTCTTCTCAGTAAAAACAAAAAAAAAGTCACCCCGAAATTTTAAAAATTCGATTTTTGAGGGTGTACATTACATGTACAATAACAATAAAAATAATAAAAAAAGAGCTTATACAAATGCATTAACACTTAAAATCACTGTTTATTACCTAGAATAAATCTAAGTTGCAGTTTAGCATTTTTACCGGGCTAATGTATGGCCCGGCCTGCACTATAGGTGCAGGAAATCTACGAACGAATGAACGTTCGGCTTTGTTTCTGCAGGCAGCATAAAGTTCCTGCATCACTTTGATTGCATATTCTGCACACTGATTACTTCTTGGTATCTTGAGTAAGGATGGCACCTGCTTCTAGTGATTCTGCAATGAGTTTAGTGTTTTTTTGTGTTTCAGTATTTCTGACAAGTTCTAGAATACAATTTCATTTTACAACAGATTAGTAAACAAGAACACTGCCCATTCTTACTAAATGAATCAGCATATCTTCTCCAAAGCCTTCCTTTTTGTAGGTATAGAAATGAATGCAAGGATATCGAGAATTGCTCTTGAATTCCACCTTGCGTTACTGATATTTGGAATTTTGTGAAAGTTAATCAAAGGAAAATGCCCTTTTTCTTCAAAGAATCTAAACACCCGTGTTAAATGGTACAAAAACTTCAAGTCATCTCTCCATCCTGACTTATCGAGGATCTTTTCTGTTCCATTAACAAATTGTGATTTTTGTTTTTCATAATTCTTTAGTTGAGACACAAATGGATATTCGATGTTTGGAGAATTGGTGTTAGCGCCAAGTTCTTCGTCCATCTCCAAACGGAGAATCCTGTCCAGAATGTGATGCTGATAACCAATATACTGCGGTTTGTTGAAACACTGATTCGAGAACATTTGTTGTAATCTGAAAACAACTCCACTTTTTTCCCCAGTGTTAAAGCTAGTTGTATCAGCAAATGATCATTTTTATTGCATGCCATAAGTTGTATTCATCAATAACTTGTGCAGTTCCTTCAACAATAGTTTCAGCCTTGCCATTTTCCAAATGAAATGCATCCAATTTTATTTCGGTTCTTTCATTTTTAAGTAGTACTACCTGGTACTCATTTGCATCAGCCCGCATTCCAACGAAATGTAAAGACCATGTTTCCAATTGTAACTTTTCAATCATTTTCTCCTTCATTGTAGCAGCCTCTTTGTATATTGACTTGTAAATTGTTGCTTGACTTGGAGCCAAAATGTCAATACCATCATGTGACAATTGTTTGCATATTTTAGCAGCTTTATTTGTCGATACTCCAGCGTATGTCGCTGTCAGTTGCAACATTACTTTTGTTGTGTTGTCTGGTTGGTGGATGATTAGTCTCATCTTCATCCTTATATTTGATGTCATCAGATTCAGTGCAATTAGCACTAGATGAAAGATCACAAGATGTTGATGGTAATATAGGTTCATCAGGCAGTTTTTGTCTTTTTGAAGGGTGAATGGTTTCCTTACTTGCAACTTGACCTGTTGAGTACCCCACTTCTCCTTTGCTTTGCACTTGTAGGTGGTAGAGTTGTTTATCTTCAGTGCATAACCATTGACCATTTATTTTTGTGATATCAAAAAGTTTATTTAGGGCATTATGTTTTCCGCTCTTGACACATTCATCGTAAGATTTTAGCACCTTGTCAAGCTTTGTTGTACTGCTTGATCTGACACATGTGGAAAGTTCAACTTATTCTCCCATAATTTTGTAACTTCTATGGAAATTTCGACTATTTGTTCATTTCTTAATTTGATATTTGCTCCAAGAAACTAGTAACGAACCAACAACTTGCATTTGGTTTGGCATTCTGCATTTTTCTTCTTATGAAGATACATCTAAAGGTACAATTCCTCTTTTTCTATGTGACTGCTGGAACCGCACCATATTATTGGTCCAGACATCCTTGTTTTTCTGTACGCTAGTATCACTTCTTTTGTGCGACATCATGCTTATCTGAAAAACAAAAATATTTACTATATAACAGTAACACACTGAGTAACTATCATGCTGACTGTTCACCTGCAAATTGTGAAGATAACCATTAGATGCTGAAAACTGCATCCCGTTTTATAATATTTAGATTATTATACAATGTTCTAAACAATGTTAAACCATACTAGAACGTTACAAACTTCTAGAAAGTTCTAGACAGTTCTAAAATCTTCTGTGCAAGTCTATAGTGTTACGAAAAATATATATATAAAGAATAAAAAATGTGATAAAACTTGCGTGTGGTAATGTCTAATATATGGTAATCCATTTTTTATTTGGAGGTGACCTTTTTTTTTTTTTTAATGAGAGAAATAAGGGCTTTTTTCTTTGTTTTTAAACAAAATTCATCAATTTATGATACAGGCCACCTTTTCTTTAAAAAAAAAAAAAAATCATAAAGTCATAACCCTAACCCTGGAGTACTATTTTTTTTTTTTTTTAACAAAATCACTGAAAGTGGGTATATTATACCAGACATTGGAAAATAGGGGAAAAAATAGTAAATATGCATATCTACTCAAATTAACAATTACTCACTAAAGTTAATGCACCTTACTATTATTAAGCCTAATTTTAATTCTTAACTCATACAGATAAGGTACGAATTTAGGAGAACAAAAAATCTTGAAAAAGCAAAAAAAAAAAAAAAATCAAACATTTGAGAAGTTTTTGGAAAAATTTCACAAAAAAAAAAAAAAATGGCACCATCAATATCAACCAAACTTCCCCAAACCCTTCCCAGGTATTCTGCCTCTGCTCACAGGGGGTCACCAGTACCCAGTCCATGCACAAACTGTAGGGAAGAGAGGTGGCCATAACACTGAACTTGGGTATATCACATGATCATAGAAAACTCCAGGGTGCAGAGCGGAGTGACATGACCTACATCAGTCAGGGCTCGGGACAGACAGAAGCTACTGAGGATACCAGATGCCTGCCTCCACAGTAACACCGCATAATGCGCATGACGTCATGGCACTTGGGTATAGTATACCCATGTTCAGTGTTCTAGGGCTAATGTACATATTCACTCCATCCATGGCAAAATAAATTTAGTCGCCGATGCACTATCTAGGAACCCGACGACAATTCATGTCGCGACATTAGGTCTCGAGGAAAACATCCCAAACTATGATGAAATCTCAAAAGCACAGAGACTTGATCCAACATGGTCTAAAGTTATATACAGGCTGGAAAGTGGTGAGGACATACAAGTACCCAAGCTACATATACCACTCGAACAATTCGCAGTAGTCAATAATGCCTTATATAGGATCAACTCAGGACAACCAAACCATAGAAAAATTAATAAACAATTAGTGGTACCTAATGAAATGATACCTCACGTATTAAGGATGATACACGATAGTCCACATGCAGGACATCCTGGCAGGGACAGGACGGTTAGACAAGCCCGGATGTTATACTACTGGCTATGGTTACGAAAAGATATATACAATAATATAGATGGCTGTGAGTCATGTGCGAGGCACAAAGGCTACTTGTTAACACTTGCACCTATAGGGAAATATCCTGTACCTAACCAACCATGGGACGTTGTCGCGGTTGACTTATTTAAGTTACCCTTACTTTACAATAATAATTAATATCTCTTCTTTGCTACAGATCATTTCTCAAGAAGTGTGACTTTAGTCCCAATTAAGGATAAGACAGCAGAAACAGTGGCAAGATCAATCATAAATAACGTCATAATATTATGTAGGTTCACTACCCCGAATGTATTAATATGTGATAATGGAGGTGAATTTAATCCTGAAATCTTGCAGGACCCTAAAATATCATAACACAGTGCATAATAGCTAGTAAAGTATATATGTAATATGGAGGTAAGATGAAAGTTATGCCTAGGGCGAAAGGAAATAACGTTCGCACATTCTCAGTTAGGAATATCAAAACACAGCAAAGTGTGACGCTGGATGGCAAGTCCCCAGGCTCGGGAAGGTTCCACACACCCGTGCCCTTACACGTGACACAACCAGCCATTTACAGGAGAACTGGGAGAACCAGGTTAGAAGGGGTTTAGGAGAGGACAGAGACACGGCGAGGACAGGAGGAAGGAGCGCGCGTGGTTAGCCAGTATAAAACCGCTCTCACCTCAGTACTGCTCTTGTGAGATACTATTACTCACCTCAGCATTACTCTTGAGATATTCCCTTTGAAGAAAATAAACTGCAATCAAACCCCAGACGCATCTTTATTTTTCTCCTGCCATCTATGACAAGTACAACTAACATTCTCTCTTTTCGTAAAATCCCTACAAATCAACACACTGTTACAATAGCTCGGCGACGACTACGATATATTACATTTACAGTCACGATCTTTATTGCTAAACCTCCACTAGCGCATTTACTTTGGCCTGATAAATATCCCTAACTTCTTTTAGCTCGGTTGATGGCCAAGGGGGTTAATCTGTCTAGTGACCAAGGAGACTCATCCCTGTCTCATAGCCTTGACTCTGTGAATTTCATACAACCACTACTTAGTATTCAAGGTGTGAAAATGACTCAGCTCCATCAGATGAACAAAAAATAAAAGCGACTGCAGTATAACGGCTTTGACCTGTCTTGAGATTCTGAGGACGCCAAATTACAAGGCCAATATTATAAAACTCTGCCCAGATTTCACAGTCATGCCACGTGGCTGGTGGCTGGCATATATTGTAACACACTGACGTCACAGCTGCATGATCTCACACTGGACAGAGGTTGTTTTTAGATGACAATATCCAAGGTCACTTCTCAAGGCCTTGGTAATATCTCTGCAAAACCCGACCACAGTGACGCGCATATAATCACTCAGTGAGCTGTATTAACGGAATACAATTATCGCTTCATGACCTTCTCCTTATTTACTCTTTCTCCCGTTCTTATTAATAATCTCTATTCCTCCGTTCTTCTTCGCGTCCTCCTCCTCCTCTTCCTCCTCGTCCCCATCCACCTCCTCTTCCTCGTCCTCCTCTATCATCACCATCACCATCGTCAGCTTCTTTTCATGAACCTCCAATGTTTTGTACCTATTTATAGGTCAACTGTATAATGTTACACCTTTCTCCTCTCCCTTCCAGTGTTCTAGGAAATGCGAATCAAACCACAACCCAAGTGCTAGGCAGCAAGATCTCAACGCCACTACAGCCTGATATTCCAGCCCCTCACGCCTTCTCCCTTCAACCCATTCACCCCGAGAACGATATTTATATTTAATTGTATCTACCTATTGACGATTTTTTTTTTTTTTTCAGCTTAAGAGATGCTTTTCGAAGTGGACGGGATGGACAGCCCGCATTCCCGTCTGTTAACGAAGCTCCCTAGAACCTCTTCCTAAGCGAATTGTTTGGGTTATAATACGTTACTATCCTCTTACGTTTTGCTTAAATCATTCTAATATCGTCATACTCTGCATAACCAAGATACAAAGTGATATTAACCAGCCAGATCCAAAAATAAATCGCTGAGAAGGAGGTGCTAGGGAGCTTCCTTGAACTACGAGAATACGGGACATGAGGGTCTTCCTGATTTTAGTAAGTTCGTTTGGTGTTGTCAAGAATGAACAAAAAAATATATATCATCGGGCTGAAGGGCCAATCGCCATATAAAAGAAGCGGGGAATACGTGGGTAATCCCTTTTCTTCCCCCCCATCCTTGGCAAGAAAGAAAACGTATAGGGGTGTGTACATCATTACATTATAAACTTACATAGTGATATAGTCTGTTCGTTTTAAGTTGGCCTATAATTGCCATCTCTCCGTCTTGATTAGCTGATCTGTAACAGGAGATTAGCACTTTAATATGATGCTAGTCACGAAAAAGTTCCATGAAAAGGATGTAGAGCCGTAGCACTGTCTTTTTCTGCCACTGACCCACGAGAGATAATTTGCATAGGACGAAAATTTGGGCCAAGTTAAAATGAATGAACTTTACCAACACTGACTGATGGTTCTTGACAAAATGGCTAAAAAAAATTCAAACTTAGCCTGAACCAGCCATGTAATATAAACACCCACACACACCCACACACACACACACACACACACACACACACACACACACACACACACACACACACACACACACACACACACACACACACACACACACACACACACACACACGTAGCTAAATCAATCGGCTACATCCTCATGAAACTTAATGTGTTCATTTTTCTTTTAATAGAGAGTAATTCCGGAGGTTTTAAAGGCGCGTAAGCAGAACTGTGAGAGCGGAGGGTGGGGGAAGTTCCAGTAAGTAAATTAATATCCTCATCTCAGAACTTTGATACGGAGAGAGAGAGAGAGAGAGAGAGAGAGAGAGAGAGAGAGAGAGAGAGAGAATGACTTTACGAAAATATTTTTTAACCGTCCCCTCCCCTCGGGTATTGTTATCACTCGGATTTTTCTGTCTGTCTGTCTGTCAACAATTTTAAGCGAAAACTACTGGAGCGATTATGACTAAAATTACAGGGATGCAGGGCTATGACCTTCTTATCACTTGATTAAATTTTGGGCCAAATTTGGCCAAGGCCGAGGATGTAGGCCCCAAAAATGAATAAGAAAAAAAATCGTTTTTTCGCCATAACTCCTTTCAACACAAGTCAAGAGTGAGAGCAGTGGAAATGAGTTATTTAAGAGGAGCCTGTGGAGTCACATGGAGAGACAGGCTGACGAATGAGGATATAAAGGAGCGTTGTGGTGTGGATGTGGATGTGATAGGAAGCGTTATGAGGAACACACTGAGGTGGTTTGGCCATGTGGAGAGGATGGAGGGTGAAAGACTGACGAAGAGAGTGTATGTGAGTGAGGTGGAGGGGGGAAGAGGGAGGGGGAGGCCGAGGATGAGATGGAGGGATGGGGTGGAGAGGTATATGAGAGAGGGGGGTGTGAGTTGGGAGCAGGGCAGTGAAATGGCGGGGGACAGGGCGACTTGGAGGCGATTTGTTTGTGGCCACCCCAAACGGGATTGAGGCGTCTGGCAATAGATAGATAGATAAATAGACTCCTTTCAAATTCGTCATTTCGACATGAATCTAAAACCTAAATGTGCATCTTTCAAATCTACATCCTATAACATGCATGATTACATCAGGGGGATCACCCCGCCAGCTAGCGGTAGGGAGGTCAATGTCAGGTGGGTCGACCCTAATATTGTAAATTGGCATAAAATCGTCAATTTTCACCCTATTTACTCGAAACTTATATGTGACATCTTTGACTAGAAATCCTGTTGTGTTTATACGTTAGCACTAAAATGACTGTCAGAGACGGGTTTGCTGTGCCTTGGCACCGCTTCCTGTTTAATACTTGAAGGGTTATGTCGAAATATAGTTATTACATGCTGAATATTATGCCCACTGGGAAGCATGGTAAGAGGGTTTACAGGCAGTCGAAGAAGAAGCTGATGATGATGATGATGATGATGATGATGATGATGATGAAAATATACAGCTACGCCTCCATTTCGTGTGGTGTATGAGTGGAGGCAGTGGCGGGAGGCCTGGGTTCTGGCAGGGTCAGTGGAATGATAGACAAATTGTGTCCCTGGAGAAACTGTAGCCACAGAGAAGCTTAATCCATTTCTTCGATAAAAACAAGTCCTCGTGAGAGTTTATAATTTTTCGGAAATGATTTTGCGTTGTATTTTTTTTTTTCGCATTAATATTCATTCTTGTTTTGTTGTAAAGTGCTCTGTGGCTGTATGAATGAGGAATGTAAACAGGGATTCTCAAACGAAAGTTTGGATCAAGACAGTTTACGACTGTGTGTGTGTGTGTGTGTGTGTGTGTGTGTGTGTGTGTGTGTGTGTGTGTGTGTGTGTGTGTGTGTGTGTGTGTGTGTGTGTGTGTGTGTGTGTGTGTGTGTGTGTGTGTGTGTGTGTGTGTGTGTGTATGCGAGCACTCAACATGCGGCCGGTGCTCGGCAAGGCACAGTAGAGCGAAGCCCGGGATGGCAGGCGGTGGTGGTGCAGTGTTCACTCCCTCCTCCTTACCAGGATTAAGGTAACCACTGTATTTTATGTAACGGCTGAGAAAGTGAAAGAAAAATGAGAGACTAAATGAAAATGGATGATAGAATACGAGGGTATTACACTATAAGTAATCAAAGTCAGCCTGTAATATTCCAGTGTAGGACATAAACCTGTCCCACACGTTCACTTATCCCAGTTTTATGCTGTTTGTTTCCTGTCCAGAATCCCAAGATCTCTAACGAGTTTTCTGTCTTCATCGCTTACTCTTTTAATTTTATCTGGGATCCTGTATCTCCTGTAGTTATTTTATATTTCATTACACCATCTAGTTGCTGGTCTTGCTCTTGGTCTTCTTGAATTAGTTGTTACCAAGTTTGTTGCTTTAATTGTCCATATGTTGTGTCTTCTACAAATATTTCCCGCTCACTGCCTTTTCTTCTTTTTAATTTATTTTATCACGTCCTTTACTTCAGCTCGTTCTCTAATTCAAGCTGATTCTTTCCTCTCTCTCTGGTGACATAGGGACAGCCAGATTTAGGAGTGGGCAAAGTGGGCAGCTGCCCAGGGGCCTCCACAACCTGGGGGCCTCCACACATTCAATGTGATTTTATTATCAGTTATTATTATTATTATTATTATTATTATTATTATTATTGTTGTTGTTGTTGTTGTTATTATTATTACTTTAAATATTTGTGTAAGGACAGAAATAAAAATTTTGAGTTTACCTTTATCGATTTTATTAAGGAAAACTACCACCAGTCCAGAGGTCCGGAAAGAAAGCATATCATATAGTTACCCCTTAAACCTTGAAAACTTGAAGTTTTCTATGAAACATTTTATTTTTTGTCTATCTCTATCTATCTATCTATCTATCTATAGCCCGACGCCCTAATCCCGCAAAGGGTGGCCGCAGACAAAACGCCTCCAAATCACTATGTCACCCACCATTTGACTACCCTCCCCCCAACTCACCCCTCCCCTCATATACCTCTCAGCTCCATCCCTCCACCTCATCCTCGGTCTACCTCTCCCTCTCCCTCCCTCCACCTCACCTACATACACCCTCTTAGTCAGTCTTTCATTCTCCATTCTCTTCACATGTCCAAACCACCTCAGTGTATTTCTCCTAATCTTCTCAACCACATCCACATCCACCCCACAGCGTTCCTTCACTTCTTCATTCGTCAACCTGTCCCTCCACGTCACTCCACATGCTCCTCTCAAGTAACTCATTTCCACTGCTCTCACTCTTGACTTGTTCCCCTCTTGCAAGGTCCATGCCTCGCTTCCATACGTCAGGATAGGGATCACAATACTATCATGCAGTGACTTCTTAACTTCCATACTCACCTCCCTATTTCTCATCACTGCTTTCAGTGTACCAACAACCTTCCTTCCCTGCTGTACCCTTTCACGCACTTCATCCCCCAAAGTTCCATCCTTACTCATCACACTACCCAAGTACTTGAATGCACTCACATTCTCCATATCCTCACCATCCAACCTCACTGCACACTCTGTGACTTCATTCCTCTCAAACACCATAACTTTACTTTTGTTTACATTAACTTTCAGCTTCCTCCTCCTACACACTGTCCCAAATTCATTCACCAAACCTTGCAACTCCCATTCATCTTCACTCAACAGTACTGTATCATCAGCAAACAGCAGCACCGGAAGCTTCCAAATCTCACCCTCATTCATTAGAGCCACCCCCACATCCACTGCCCTACCCTGCACCTCCTTTACAACCCCATCCAAGTATATATTAAACAGCCATGGAGACATCACACAACCCTGTTTCAGTCCCACATTGAGATCAAAGAACTCACTCAGCTCACCATCCACTCGCACCGTAGCCCTAGCTCCCTCGTACATACTCAGATTCAACTGACTCTGTGTCGCTTAGGCTATATTAGACTGGTACTTTCACTGTAATATTTTATATATTTATAAACTGCTTGGAACATGAACAAATATGAGAATTTCAATTAGAAATATATATATATATATATATATATATATATATATATATATATATATATATATATATATATACATTTATTTATTTATTTCCCTTATCGAATACCCCGGAACGTATTCTTGTCCCATTGTTTGTTGACAAATTCAGAGGGAATCGCAGGTGAGTTTGAGTTAATTTCAGAAATTCGGATATATTTGGAATATGTTATTGGTTTCAGTGACTGTTTCTATGGTTAACTAATATAACAAAGTCACTTGTGGTATTAGTAGATGAAAAGGAGACACCGAGGGTGAAGGTCTGGGGAAAAAAATGATTATTTCTTATATTCAACAGCCTAACTTGTGTTACTTGATGCCATTTCGTAGTTGCAAGGTTTGGTGAATGAATTTGGGACAGTGTGTAGGAGGAGGAAGCTGAAAGTTAATGTAAACAAAAGTAAAGTTATGGTGTTTGAGAGGAAGGAAGTCACAGAGTGTGCAGTGAGGTTGGATGGTGAGGATATGGAGAATGTGAGTGCATTCAAGTACTTGGGTAGTGTGATGAGTAAGGATGGAACTTTGGGGGATGAAGTACGTGAAAGGGTACAGCAGGGAAGAAAGGTTGTTGGTACACTGAAAGCAGTGATGAGAAATAGGGAGGTGAGTATGGAAGTTAAGAAGTCACTGCACGATGGTATTGTGATCCCTACCCTGACTTACAGAAGCGAGGCGTGGACCTTGCAAGAGGGGAACAAGTCAAGAGTGAGAGCAGTGGAAATGAGTTACTTGAGAGGAGCATGTGGAGTGACGTGGAGGGACAGGTTGACGAATGAAGAGGTGAAGGAACGTTGTGGGGTAGATGTGGATGTGGTTGAAAAGATTAGGAGAAATACACTGAGGTGGTTTGGACATGTGGAGAGAATGGAGAATGAAAGACTGACTAAGAGGGTGTATGTAGGTGAGGTGGAGGGAGGGAGAGGGAGGGGTAGACCGAGGATGAGGTGGAGGGATGGAGTTGAGAGGTATATGAGGGAGGGGGGGGTGAGTTGGGGGGAGGGGAGTCAAATGGTGGGTGACAGAGTGACTTGGAGGCGTTTTGTTTGCGGCCACCCTTTGCGGGATTAGGGCGTCGGGCTATAGATAGATAGATAGGTCTAGCTTAGCTTAGCCAGCCTACATTTACCCCATCTTCACCCAATTTCTAGAAGACGAAGAAGGTGAGAGAGGGAGGGCACATTTCCTTTACAAACTGTTGATGGGCAAGAAGGTTGCAGATACGAAGTACACTTCCAAATGTCGAGATAATGCTACGGATGTACTCGGTGCTCATAGTCACAAACTGTTCTGGTAAACGTTCATTCAGTAAAATGAAGTTTATTAACAACAGACTTCCTACTGCAATGTGTCATGATAGGCTCAGTCATCTCGCCTTGATGGGTATTGAGTATGACATTTTCAGAGAGATTGAGCTCGACAGGCTGATCAGAGACTTTGCAAGGGTCAAGTCTCGTAAAGTGCCTGGTTTGTATATGCAGGTAGCCTACTGTACATTTTTCAATTGTCTTTCAGTAACTGATCAGCTTCTGTCTGAGTTAATTGGATCAGTGGTTGTAGGCAGTTATATTTAGTATTTACTAAAATTCTGTTTTATAAATTATTCATAATTTTGTTCGTATGTTGTCAAATTCAACAAATTGTATATTTGTTTTACTAGTTTGAATATAAACCTTCAACTTTAATAATACTTTATAAAGAATTTACTTGACCTTACATTTACAAACCTGGCTAACTTTATTGTATATAAACTATGGCGCATAGGTCTGTGACCACCATAGTTGAGGTGCTCTATTAGGATGTAATACATATATTATTTCCGAGGAAATATAGTCATATCTTACATTGTTGGACAAAACCATTATTTGAGGTTTCAACTTTCAGTAATATGAAGAATCTTGAAAAAATATATATTTTCTGCAATAAAATTGCTTGAAAATTTTCGTCATAGCAGGTGGTAAATTGGAACCGGTCATCTTCAAACCTCATGACTACGTCTTCAACTTTATGTAATTCTAAGGTAGGGAGGCCTCCACACGGAGGCTGCCCAGTGGCCTCCACAGGTCTAAATCCGGCCCTGCATGGAGAGCTGGAGCTCCCGTTTCACCAACCCTTAGGATCTGTTCCCGACCATCTTTTACATTCTCCCTGACACCTCCCATACTGTACCAGCGCAATACAACCCTCAGCACCTCCCCCTAACGGAGACACCTAACGCTATCATTGTTGGGGACTTTGACTCTATATACACTGTCTGATATAAACACAGTCAAAACAACCGCCGAGGCCTCAACATTTCTCCACAACTCAATAACATGCACTGAACAGTCACTCATAAAAGAACGTGTGGTCCGCACGACTGTGGATAGATTCAGTCTCCCCACCTTTCTACACGACGAGTCACAGGACACCTGGCAACGTAACCACAAATCACGAGACGCTTTGGTGTGAGAATAGGAAGCAGTACGATTGAGGAAGTGTGACCAGGACATTAACCAGCCCTCCTCAGCCACCAGCTAAGATTTGGGTTGGGTGGAATCACAGATGACACGAGCCCAGCTTGTAGGATAGGCCCACACAACATAACATACATAATGAACAACTACACAGCACATATCACACAAAGACGCAAACACATCAACGGTGTAGTAAACCTATGAGACAATCCCAGACGGGAAAGTTGTTCATTTATGGTCCGGGGTTGAGCAACAACAACAGCTTCTCCCAGTGTTACATCTACCAACATCACACTCACTATGTGCACACTACAAGATCCATGTATACACTACCATTCTTCTTTCATTATTCTTATCAGCTTTTCAGAGATACTCTTTCCATCTCTGCCTGACTTTATTTCCATTTGTTAGTCTTCTTTCACACATCCCCCACACATTTACACTTTTTCCACTTTCATTTCTACATTTTTGCACCTCTTCCCAGAACAGTTTCCTATTTTTTCTAGAACAGCTAGTATTTCTTTATCATCCAAATAATTATTTACCCAGTTCCTATTTCCAGTATCCTAGTCTCTTTACGTGTTTGTTACTCAGTGTTTTCTTTCCCTCATTTATTTCAGTCTTTTTTTTCCCATCCACCGAAGCCACTACTTTCTCTTTCCTTACACTTCTCTTCTAACCACCTCATTCCTCTAAGCTACACATATCTGACTAGTTGCTGCCTTTACAACACCACACACAGCTTTAGCATTCCTAACTCTCTGTATGCACTTCATAAGTTTTTTAAATCCATATCCTCCCAATCCATTGACCCTAACTGCACTAACCACTAACTTTAGCTGGTATGCATATTCATCTGACATTTCTTATTTTCCAGCTTCACTTTCAGTGTTTCAATCTCCATTCTCCCTTTACCACTTGCGTCCCTGTGTTGTTTGTGCCTAGAATACAAATTGACAATACAGACGCATCCTTCAGTCGCCGGCCCTAATCTCTCTTCCTTGGTTCTCCAGGATGACCCAATATATAATTTACAGGACCAGTGCCAGCCCTTTCATTCAAGTCTCTAATCACAAACACTTTAGAGCTCTTAATCATCTGTCCTATCACAGTCCGTGTAGTGTGTCTTCAACCCTGTCTTTCTTCTAACATTTATCATTCCAAGGAGTGTACACCACCTTCACTATTTTGAACTTAATATATACACATCTCGTGTACATGTTTATAATCCTTTCATTACTCTCTCCCATTCATATTTCATCAATTAAGCAGCACATTGCCACCGTCCTCGCGTATACACACTGACCTTACATACTTCACACCTTAACACTCATCCACGTCACTCCCTTTCATCTTTGTTTCACACAATACCACACCGTATTCTTTGCATTCTTGAACACATTCACTGCTTCAACTCTTATTCATTTTTTACGCCTCCCATACCCCATACAGCTGTAAGTAGACGTAGCCGAGGGGTGTAATTCTATAGAGAAGGTTATTTGGTTGAATTGTCGATGGAAGAGTAGCTAGGAAAGTAATGGTGAGGCGTTGTAGATGTCACTGTATGCTTTCTCTGTTCCATTATTCTCTTCTTATTTTTAATGGGATGCTGAAATAGGCAAATTTGGGACAGTGGAGTTTATTGTGACGGTTACTTGAATAAAAGTTAAGAGCTTGGCATGACCCGTGTAGCGTATGGTTAGTAGCAGTTTATGTTAGCTGTTGTCCTCCTACTTTACTCTCACTCTCCTACTCCCTATTGCTCTCTCCTTGTCTAACTCTTGTTTTCTCCTGTCCTACTCTGTCTGACTTGTTCTACTAACTCCTACATGTGATATCGGACTTATATCCCCCTTTAGCTTCCGACTAAAGTGTGTGGGCATACGTGTATGTACGTATGTGCGTGTGTGTGTGTGTGTGTGTGTGTGTGTGTGTGTGTGTGTGGATCACGTTTTCGGCACATGATCAGGTGAGTTTGGCATTCTTTATTAGTCTAGAGCAAGGTGGATGTTTAATTATCTCTTCCTGGAGAACTCAGACATAACTACCTGTTTTACATATTGTTACCTATAGCTACTTAGTTACATACTGTAGTTACATATATTACTGTGTTATAACATATTATGCCTACACATCGCACGGTCACGCCAACTGTCGTACCAGCGATATTAAATATTGTCATAACATATTAATACATATATATACACATTACAATAATTTGCAAGTTAATTAAGTGAAGTACATATTGTAAAAGTTACATAATTGTGATAATATTGTGATTAGAACTGTAGTCATTGTAGTAATATAATTGTAACATAATTAAATGGTACATGTGTAGTGGATATATAAATATAATAGTAATATTAAAACAATACAATGGCAAGTCTACTGTAGTCAATTACACAATACATATGTGAAGGACTTGCTGTATATATTCATATATAAATGAGACACAGTAGTATAATTAAAGTAAGCCTATATTATGTGACCCAAATTTTGTTATTTTGTGTAAAATATATATACAATATTTACACAGTTTGTCTCCCTTGTACAGTTCTTAAACACTGATTCCAGGTTAGCAATCCTTGCTTGCTTTCTGTGCAAGGCCAAAAGTAATATAACAAATATGATGGAGAAAATTACAAAAATGACTGGAGCTGGGCTGTATACATAATGTGGGTTGAACATAATCCTACTGTATTCTTCCCAAGTTGTATTGTCTGATTTATTAGCTGCATAGTTTCATACTTGGGTGAAGCCAACTTAATGTGTGCACTTGTATTTAAGTTCATCCTAGGTAATGGCTGGAAATACTTGTGTGTGTGATTGAGAATGGCATAATGGTTTTTAGTGGGCAAAGTGGATAGTGTAGGTGTCTGGACTGCACAGTAATCTGGTGAGATGTATAAACCAGATGCTGGTGTATGGGCTGGAGATGTGTCTGGGCAAGCCACAAAAACTGATGTATTTTGAGTGAAGCAGAACTGTGAATGTCCAATGCGTTGATGATGGATGAGTTTATCTGGAGCAAATGTGAAGTTACAATGATGAGGGATGTCATGACCTTGTATGACAGCCATTTCACAAGGGACTGTCTCAGCTGGCTGAAACGTGAAGATGTACGCAGGACAAAGATTAAATGCATGTAATGATGTGCGACATTTGTGTTCAATTGTTGTTTCACTATTGAATGTGACAGAGACCTGTTTCTCGGAGACCATGATAAATTCTGTTTTGATGTTGATGGTGACTGAGTCGTCTTTCCTAGAAGGAAATTGGTATATTTGTTAGACTGTGAACAAATCATCTGTTACGAATGGTACACGAACTACTATTGATGTTGTTGTGAGTGTTGCTTCCAAATATGGATAATATAACATCAGATTTCTTTCCTCAAACAAAGGTTTCAAACCATGCTTATGTATGCCTTGACTAATTATTTGCCGGACATTGTGAATGGGTAGCAGATTAATAATGATCCTTCCGTTACCAGCATTAGCAGTTCCATTCATGAAAGACTTAATTTTTAAACCCACATTGGCTAACTTGTATAGGAGCTGGTCTAATTTCTGTAGATGTTTTTCTATTGTGTGTGTTGCAATTATGATGTCGTCCAGAAAGACAAATATACCGTCAATATTCCAGCCACTATGCTATTCATTAATCGCTAGAACGTGCCTGGAGCTGTCCTTAATCCCACCGGCATTCTCTTATACTGATAATGCCCACTGTCTGTAGAGAAGCAGTGTATTTGCGGGATTCTACATCTAAACCTATCTGTTAATAACCTCTTAATAAATTGACTAGAGAAGACCATATTTTCTGGTCCAATGTTGTGCGGGACATCATTTAACAATGGCATGGGAATACGGTCGGGAATGGTTTCCTGATTAAGTTTGCGATAATCAACAACTGCCCTCATTTCCCCGTTTTGTTTAGGTACAAAGAAGAGTGGTGCGTTCCACACCCAAGTTGTACAGTCATAAGAAAAACTATCGTTACCCTTCCGAGCTATGCACTATGACACAACGACGAAGTGTTGTGGAATGACGGGACAGGAAAGCTTGTACGGTACTCAAACCCGTGCATAGAGACAATACGTTTTATTATCCGGCACCGAATTCATTAAATAAAAATATAACCGAATGGTCTGAAGTCGGCAACACACATGCAGACGGGCAATGAGTATGTGCACCTGTGCCAGACGTATGATAGTACTTCAGCCGATACAAGCCAACTTAGTAAATTTCAGTATAATAATGATATGCATTGCTTTCTACATATAATAAATGTTCAGTAGAAAGAAAATAATAATACGTGTTCAGTCTCACTGCTTTAATATTTTGTATACCCACCCCCTGCTTCGAAAACAGCCTCTACACGTCTGAAGCATCCATCTAAAGCATTTAACCACCCAACTAAAGCAAACAAATGAACTCGTGCACCCCTGCTAGACTATCATTAAACACACACACACACACACACACAGTCGATGCCTATAGATTTAATACTATTCAAAATAATTTATTTGTTGTATTCTATTGATAATAAGTGTTGAATAGTCGGAAAATAATAAACCTGCCGAGTTTCATTATTGAATCCCCGGTGGGGCGCTCAGGGTAATGCAAACACCTTCTATATATTTCCCCGCCAGGTGGTTTATTCTTGCTCATTACTCCAACTCTTGTAATGGGATTGTGATATGGCAACACTAGATAGGGGAGGGGCGAACAGCAAGGACCCGCCCACACAGCCCAGCTAACGTTCGTTTAGCATCGAGCAGTCATGAGGGTAACGATACTTTTTCTTATGATTGTACATCTAAATTTTCACCAGGTAATGCAACAGCTTGTCATTGTTTCTGCAGCACATTTAATAAATCATTTTCCACATCAGAAGTATCTAAGCAAACCAAGTGCTCCTTTATGCACTCTCTGTCTGACGAGTTTACTCTGCTTGATGCTCGCGCTACTAATACTTCGCTTATAGGAGCTGGGCAAATCTCTAACCTACAAATACAGGTTCCTTTCTTTATCTTCACATCTCCATTCAGGGGGTTAGTAAAAATGACATTAACATCAACCTTATCATTCATCCAACACAGGGCGCTTTCTATCAAAAGGCAATTTATTCTAAGTCTCCTCTAATACAATGACATTACAATTTCCCAGTTTACTCTTAACAGTAACCTGTATGAATGATGTTGGTGCTAAATTTATATCATAATTAATGCTTGCTGAGTGAGTAAGCGAGTCACGATTGGACTGTGGGTGGGTGAGTCAGTCGGCCTGTACCAACTGGTCTAAGCGCCCATTTTCTTTGAGAAATTGTACAGTAGACTCTCCCTTCTTTAAGTTGTGAGTCATCGCTCTTGTGACTCTAGTTTTTATATAAATTGTTAGTGGTAGTATCAGGAGATGAAATTTCCTCTATGAATTCGCTGTCATAGCTAATTCCATTGAAATGGGGCATCAATATTATATTTTGTGTCCTCATGTAGTTTAGTCCAAGCAACATAATATCCGTAATTGATAATTTTTCTACTACGTAAACGGTGGTAGTGTATGATTTTGTGGTCTCTGGGAATTTCATCTTTAACTCAATCATACCAATAACTGGTATTTCTTTACCATCCACTGTGTATAAATTTAAGTCTGAATTTTCCAAAAGTGTCACTTTTCTTCTATTTCTGAAAATCCTTTCTAACTCATCTTGCGTTATTAAATTCACTGGTGAGCCTGAATCCAAAAAAAAATGAAATCTCTTCCTCCTCACATAAAGCAGAGACTAAAATGCTTTCATTTCCAAAGAGACTTCCGATATTGACTATTATTTTGTTTATTTGCGTTTTGTGTCGTCCTCTTTTGTGCTGGTACGACCTTCCCCCGGCCTATAGATGGATACCAGTTTTTCTATTGTTTTACAGTCTGAGGTCCAGTGACCGGAGGTTCGGTGATGTCTGCAATACGGTTCGAACCCTTTTGCCTTATACATGTCCTCTTTATTCTTTATGTACCTTAACACTCATATTTTGTGTGACCAGGATTTGCGCACTAGTCATACTTTTGTACCGCCCTGTTACCTGGTGTGCAGAACGTGTCCTTGAGCTAACTTGACTGTGTGTTTATGTGTGAACTGGACGAGACTGTCTCTGGTCTTTTGCCAGGACTTGACTTATTTATCCCTGCTACAATTTCTGGCACTTTGATCCCTGTCCTGTTGGCCTGTGATGTATCAGTCACGCCAGCTTTACTGCAGTTTAATTCCACTTCATAAATGAAATCAAGTAAACAAATCTCTCGATTATGCGGGATGGTTTTGGCAATCTTTAACACCCTGTCAGGAAACTTGCATAGGGCTGATACGTAGCCAGTGATGTCAACGACATGCACTGGTGACATATTACCATCCTGTGTGACCCAGTCTGAGTTTTCTAAGCTAGATAACAAGATTTTCTTAATAGTGCAAATATCTGCTGTTATATCCCCTAGATCTGAGCATAAGTGTGTTTGCCTTAGAAGGTCTACGATTTTGTTTAATTCTGGAGTTATACCACCAAGAAAATTCCTACCTCCAGAGAATTTCCTGAGAAATTCTGTCTTAACTTGCTAAAATGTTAAAGCTCTCAACAGCTTGTCTGACTTCAGCAAATTGCCAGCTGGGCATCGTCCTTGGTTTATTCTAGCTGAAAAAACAGTGATTTTTCCTTTCTCATTTGTAATGTGTCCCCTAATGAAATATTGCTGACACTGTTCAGTAAGTGTGTTTATGTCGATCTTGTCTTTTTCAGTACCAGAGAATTTTGGGAGTTCATTGTCTTCATGACAAATATACAGTACACTGGAAGTGAAGTGTTATTGGAATGTTGTGGAGAAGTTACTGCACTCGTGCCTGCTGCATCTAAATTAGCCATTTTTACGGTGTTTTCCTTGCAGTCGTCATTTACTGGTAATTTATATGTTTTTCCTGACCTTAACCCCTTCGCCCACGTTGACGCATTTGTCTTATGGGTGTGGGGTGCACCCATACTCACTGATGTTTTTGTCGTCCATAAAGCATAAAAACTTTCAGAGTTCGGCCAATCGCCGTCATTTTTGGAGGCATCATTGCTTGACTAGCGCTTGTCAAAAGTAATGGTTTGGTGACTGTGGGTCCCAATACAAAATGAGCTGTGAGTGGGGGAGGTACTGTGCGGTTTGGCCCTTTAAATTTCTGCTCTTACCCCCATCCCGGCCGTGCAACATATTTCCCTATACCAATAGTGCTTATGTATAGTTGTTGGGCACTGTTGTGATTAGATTTGGTGTTTGGAATAGGAAATCTGGTGTTTGTGAAGCATTCCTGGTCGTTATCAGCCGTTGGCCCAACAAAGATTGTACTACTGTTTCTAATCAACTACATTGCCTTTACCCTGCACCAAATGTGAGTATTCAACTATAAAAATAATGCCAGTGAATTATGTGAATATAGTGTGCATATCTAATGTACAAGGAATTGGTGAAATACATGAAAGGAGCTTAGAGGAAGGCAGGAAACTGCCCTACAGTCATGACACAGCGTGGGTACACCATAGTTTTTCTAATTTTTCTCGAAAATATGAGGCCTAGGATCACCATTGTTGACTCAAAAGGAAGCCAGTGAAATTCTGCATAGGATGATAAAATAAAAACATAACAGTGAAGAGAAAAGTTCTTCGGTAGAGCTCTCAAAAAAAAAAAAAAAAAAAAAAACTTCCGTCAAAATGGGTTTTACTTTTTGGTTATTATTCGAATACCATAGCTCATATCAAACTGGGACCTCCGGCATTCGAAAGCTAATAAAATTCTCTTTCTAATGATTGTATAAAATGTAAAGATTGAATAGTAAACATTCGACTTATGATGTTGGGAAGTGAGATCTACAGTATGTTCCCAAACGTTTATTATCGGGGCCCTAACGTATGTATAGTGTTTTGTTTTTTTTGCTTATCGTGTAGAACAAACATCCACGAATAGGAATACGTGGGTTTTGTGGCAAAATAAATATGTTTGGGTGGTGAAAATGAGCCGAGAATACACTTTTATGGAGCGTGCAGCGGGCATGGGGGAGGGGAGATAAGCCGATGCGTCATACCACAGAAAACTTTTAAAATTCATCTGCGTGCAAAAGGGTTAATACCTTCTTGTCCAAGTTATAGTAAACTGGAGGTAAATTTTTATAAAGTTCACTATCTACATCTGAATATTCTGATCAAGTGTCATCATTATTTGCTTTAGCGTAGACTGCATCTGTTTGCCGTTCTTTATCTAGTGTATCTTTCGTTTCCCGAGTTTGGTTTTCTCTTGTTCTTGTGTGTCTGATGGTGTTTTGGAATTTATACTTTTTTTATCGTTTTGTTTGTGTCAGGGTATTTGTCACTGTTAATGTTGATCCTTCAGGCACTAATTGTGGAACACTACTTAGCATAATGGGATTACACACTAAATCATATTTTACCTTTCTCTTGATTGCTCATAAAATTATAAAACACATATGTCAGTATAAATCGTGTAATTGTCTCTCACTGTGTAGTTTGTAATATTTATGATGATGAATATATATGTATATAATTGCTTGGTTTGTTAACTAAGTGTTAGTATTTTATGTATAGTTATGTAAATGATGAAGTGTTAACTAAGACAACCTTGGTTAGAATAAATCAACTCACTAGAACAGCAGAGGAGATACAGTCCTGGTGTGAGGTGTGGTGAGGAGATGTTGTTGAAGATCAACACGTCAGCATCGTTTGGTCATCACATCTGAGGTCAAGACACTCGCTTGCCTCCTCCTGGTGGTGGAGAAGGTGGTGGGGAATAGTGGTGGGGGTCGTGCTGGGGTAGTGGAGTAGGTGGGGAAATTCAGCTGTGTTGTCCTTTACTCAGGTGACACTTCACTCATTTTCGTTGTTTCTTCTTCTTGTACATTTGATTTTCTTTACTGTACTTGTTGAGATAAACTTGTAGGCTTGTAGAGTTGTTGATAGACGTAATTTGTCACTGCTATTGTTTCTCGTAATCGTGGAGTTGTGGTTGAGGTGGTTACGCACGATTAGGGACGAATTTAAGGTGCGTAGATGCACCGCTAGCTCCTGCTCTCAGCTTTGTTTGTTTGTTTTTGGTTCGATTGCGTGAAGTCGCCAAATTAAGCGTAGTCGTAGATTATTTGATTGTAGTTTTGCTCGTTGATTGTTCATAGAGACGTTTATCGGCTTCGTTTACTGCTCCCCATCAGTCTCAGTGAACGTAGTTTTTCGTAGTTTACCGCTGTAGCGGTTCAGGAGATTAGTTTCCTGCGTATATCGATGAACGTATAAACTATTACTGATGAGCGTTGAATAAACTCTTAAGGCGTGGTTTGTCGTAGTTTACCGCTGCTGCCAATGTAATTGAGCATAGTAGGTTCGTTTTTACCGCTGCCACCAATGTAAGTAGACATAGCCAAGTGGTCTAATTCTATAAAGAAGGTTATTTGGTTCAATCGTCGATGGGAGATGCAAGGAAAGAGTAATGGTGAGGGGTTGTAGATGTCAGTGTAGGCTTTCTCTGTTCCGTTATTCTCTTCGTATTTTAAGTTGGATGATGAAAGGCAAATTTGGATCAGTGGAGTTTATTGTGACGGTTACTTGAATAAAAGTTAAGAGCTTGGCATGACCCGTGTAGCGTATGGTTAGTAGCAGTTTATGCTAGCTGTTGTCCTCCTACTTTACTCTCACTCTCCTACTCCCTGTTGCTCTCTCCTTGTCTAACTCTTGTTCTCTCCTGTCCTACTCTGACTTGTTCTACTAACTCTCCTACATGTGACATCGGTCTTATATCCCCTTCTAGCTTCCTGCTAAAGTGTGTGGGCGTACATGTGCGTAAGTATGTACGTGTGTGTGTGTCGTTCACATTTCCGGCACATGATCAGGGGTGTTTGGCGTTCTTGATTAGTCTAGGGCAAGGTGGATGTTTAGTTGTCTCTTCCTGGAGAACTCGGTCATAACTACCTGTTTTACATATTGTTACTTATAGCTATATAGTTACATATTGTAGTTACATGTATTATTGTGTTTTAACATATTATGCCTGCATAGCCATGTGAACCTGTTTACTGGGCCATGGGCAGGCACAGTACTCAGGTCCGAAGTTTCCTATACGTTTCTTAGAGGTAAAAATTGAGGATGGGTAAACTCTTATCCCCACTACTCTCCTATTTTGCCTTCAGGTTCATAGGGATTACAGGGACAATATTTCCTCCCCTTTCCCAGGAAATGGTGTAATGTTACTATCCATCGTAGTTAAAGAATTCCTGGATTAAGGAAAACCGTTAAGCTTGATATTCACTGTAGAGTCACCTGATGGTTGCATTACAACATGCGAGTGATTGATCGATTGAAAATAATTAAAATCTGGCGGCGCAACTGCCAGGGTCATATGCCGCCGGATGACAAAGTAAAAGACACGGCAAAATAAAAAGTGCCTATTCAAAATAAAGTTAATATCTGTTAGTAGGAATAAAACACTAAAAATAATATAAGAATAGTTGATAAAATATCAATTACTTATAAAAGTGGAAGGAGGCCTGCCTCCTGAAGAAAACTAAAAACATCAGTAAAATCGCTAGAGGCTTCACCAAGCATCGAGGACAAACAGTAAGCACCATCTACCCCTTATGTCTAGGGAGGAACCTCTGACGTACGTCCCCCAGACTTGGACACTCGACCAGCAAGTGATGGACAGTAAGGGGAACAAGGCAGTCATCACAGTACGGTTGAGCCTCACCACACATGAGGAACCCATGGGTAAGCCGAGAATGCCCAATGAAAAGCCTAGCAAGAGCCACCTCCAGTCGCCGAGACATAGAGGGAAGAACCCTCAGCACAACCACTCTCTGAAAGATTTCTTTTAGTTTATCGTGAGAAACACCATCCCAGTGTCTCTGCCGACATGTACGAATTGCGTACCGCAAGTAAGGTGTTGCATCAGAAGCAGGAAGTGGGTAGTCAGTTGGGGGCTGTTGAGAAGATGCAGCTTTAGCTAAAGTATCTGCCCTCTCCTTGCCCACCACACCAACATGTGCAGGAACCCAACAGAAGTCTACACGGCAGCCACGACGGCCAAGAAGAAAAAGCCACTCTAAAATTGACAAAACCAATGGATGGGATGCATTAAAAGACTCCAGTGCAGACAAAGCACTACACGAGTCACTAAAAGTCAGAAAAACAGATTGGGAAGAGTAAAAATGATTTTCAAAGCATATAAAATTCCAGTCAGTTCTGCCGTATACACTGAAGTAATACCAGGAAGACTACCGCCCCTACTAAAGGAAGGGAAGACAACACCAAATCCTACTCCAGTATCAGTCTTGGACCCGTCATTATAGACGGGGACAGAACCCTCATGAATGGAGGCATGTTCTAAAAAAGAGAGAGGGACACCTGAGAGGGAAGTGAGCCCTATTTTTCAACAACGGACCTACAGAATGTCACACGAGGGATTAGCCAAGAACCCACCCCTGGGATCCGATATGGACAAATTGCCAGTCTCGGGACAGAGAGGGATAATATAATAGACTGGACCCTGTAACCAAATGGCTTTGGGAAATTAGGATGGGTGTCAAAAACAGATCGGGAATCCTGGGAGACAATGGCACAAGAAACTGTCTGGAATGCGGTGAAGACAATACCAACACCTCATCATTAGCAACTGGTGTCGCAAATCCAAGGGGAGTACACCAGCATCCACCAACAGACTTGGAATTGGGGATGATCTGAATGCCCCTGTTGCAAGACGTACACCAGCATGATGCACAGAATTTAACAACCGGAGGCGGGCAGCTGTTGCAGAGGAGTAGACCTCACACCCATATTCAAGTTTAGGAAGAATAAGAGACCTATGCAAGAGGAGGAGGGTTTGTCGGTCAGCACCCCAAGAGGTATGAGCTAAAACCCTCAAAAGACTCAAAGCTTTAAGACAAGCCACCTTAACAGAACGAATATGAGGAACCCAGGTTAGTTGTCTATTAAACAGAAGACCCAGAAACCGCGTCTCTTCCACGAAGGATATTCTCCTACCATAGAGATACAAGTCAGGGTCTGGGCGAACCCCTCGAAGACGACAAAAATGTATAGCCACTGTCTTTGCTGTAGAAAAATGGAAACCTCGAGTTTCTGCCCAGTCAGAAATTCTATTGAGAGCCAGCTGCAACTTCCTTTCTATCAGAGACATTCTAGATGAGGTGAAGGAAATCGAGAGGTCATCGACATATAGTGATCCTCGTACACCATCAGGAAGTACACTGATGCTGCTGTTAATGGCAACAGCAAACAGAGTAACACTAAGGATACTCCCCTGTAGTACTCCATCTTCTACTGCTCAGGCATTAGAAAGCACTCCTCCCACTCGGACCCTTAAAATTCGGTTAGATAAAAACTGTTGAATAAAAATAGGCAAGTGCCCACGAAGACCAAACTCATGAAGAAAGAGTAAAATATCATGACCCCATGCAGTGTCATATGCCTTCTCCAGATCGAAGAAGACCGTGACCTGGTGTTGGTTAGTGGAAAAAGCCTCACAGACAGAAGATTCCAAGGACAGTAATGCATCAGAGGTAGATCGCATTTTTCGAAAACCATACTGGGCAGGGGATAAGAAGTCACCTCTCTCTAAAAACCACACAAGCCTAACATTGACCATCTTTTCCAAGACTTTGCATATATATACAAGACGTCAAAGAAATAGGCCGATAATTCGTTGCCTGTAGGTGGTCCTTACCTGGTTTGGGGATGGGGATAACTACAGCAACACCCCAACAAGCTGGAAACTCCCAGAACACCAGATCTTATTAAACAGTGAAAGTAAAAACATCAGGGATTCACCAGACAGGTGGCATAAAAAGGCATAAGGAATATCAACATTAACCAGGAGAGGAATCATGGCACTGCAATAGAGCCGTCTGGAGTTCAGAAATTGAAAATGAAACATTGTAAGGCTCTCCCCCAGCAGAGGCAAAACTGAGACCACGAGACTCTAGGCGCTGACGGTGGGAAGCTGAAGGCGTATCGGCATCCTTCTGTGACACACTGGCAAAATGATCAGCAAGCAACTCTGCAACAGCAAATGGCTTAGCCACAGTGCCACCTGCTGCAAATAAAACAGGAGGGGATGGAACAGTAAATTTTCCCAAAATTTTCCTTACCCGTTTCCACACCTGGGTGATGGAAGTCCTCGAATTGATGGAGGAAACATAACCCTTCCAGGACGAACGCTTGGCCTCCTTTAAGACCCGCCTCATATGAGCTCGTGCCCTCTGATACGCCACCAAATACTGAGGATCCCAGCGGTGACGACGAAGTCGTGAGTAGGCGACTCGTTTGGCTCTCACTGTGGAACTGCACTCAGAGTTCCACCAAGGAACCGTACGTTTAGGAAACCGACCCTTTGTTTTTGGAATAGATAATAGGGCTGTTGAGTGCAACACGGTATTGAAATATGACACAGCCTCAGTAAGACAGCCAAACTCGTTGACAGAAAGGGAAATGGAACTTAATTCCCTGAAACGTGGCCAGTCAGCCTTATCCAAAAGCCAGCGAGGAAGACGTGGCTGAGGTCCACCTGCACTAGCAGTTAAGAGTAACGGAAAATGGTCGCTGCCATACAGGTCTGGCAACACATCCCAGTTAAAATCTAAAACAGCATCAGCTGAACATAAGGACAAATCAATGGCAGTAAAAGTTCCTGTCTGGCTATGGAAATAAGTCATTAAATTGGAGTTTAAAATGCCTACCTCCTCACCTTCCACTAAAGAGGCTAGCATAACACCCCGAGGGTTAGTCTCATCGTTTCCCTATAATGGATGGTGGCCATTCATATCTCCTAGTAACAGAAAGGGAGAAGGAAGGCCATGAATAAGGCGTTCCAGATCCGCCCTTTCAACAGTAGCACTAGGAGGTAGATAAAAACTGCAAACTGTATACTGCCGACGTAAAAACATCCGGACAGCAACTGCCTGCAAGGGACTGGAAATATCCAGATGACTATATGGAATATCCTGCGAAGGAAGATAGCAGCACCTTCTTGATGACCTTGGCCTGGCAGAGGATCAGAATAAAAAGCACTGTAGCCAGAAGGACCAGCAGGAGCAGTATCACCAACCATGGTCTCCTGGATACACATGCATAGAGGAGTAAATTGAGAAACAAGATGACACAGTTCCTCATAGTTAGCACGTAGACCTTGACAATTCCACTGGATGATAGAACCCATAGTGGAGGGGAAAATGATTAAGTGCGGGACTGTACACCTCCTGACATGCGAGCGAGTTTGGAATGATGCTTAGAAAGGCCCTTGGTAAGAGACTGCCCAGCACCAAGAACCTGTTCTTTATGTCGAGCATCCATGGGCAAACGTGAGGACGTGGAAGAGGAAAGTTTTACAACATTCTTCCTTTGAGATGGATTAACATTCGGCTTGGAAAGAGGCTTGGAGGCCACCTTAGGTGATGTGGGATGGCCAGTGCCACGATTAGAAGCTCCAGAAGTGGAAAGAGAGTTGACAGGATTAGAACTCTGCGAGGATAACATTGTATTTTTCAGAGCGGACGCACGAACGGTCTCTCCAACACCATCTCCAGGTGGGGACCTGACTACAGGTGAACCAGTAGCAGCGGCTTCCACTTGGCTAGACCCCTCCTCCTCTGAGGCAGAGGGAACAGTAGAGAGGTTGATACAAGGTTCGACAACAGAGATCTTAGGTGGCCGGTTTTCAGGCTCTGAGGACTCTGACGAATTACGGTGACGTTTGCCAGGTACAGAAGGAGCCTCGTCCATACTGGACAAGGGGGGATGAGTCTCGTCAACATGTACATCTGCCGCCACCACAGAAGTACGCAAACCATCAGCCACTGAAGTGGAGGCAGAGACAGTTGGAGCAGTGGGTGGACGAGCATCAGTCACATCAGTAATTAGTAATTCCAGGGTTAACATCCGTCAATTCAGTAGGTGGGGAAGTGGTCACTGTAAAGGGTCGTGGCAACTTCTGGGACACAGAACGACGTACTGGCGCCCCAGAAAGGACAGAAACATAAAAAACTCCAGGCTGAAAGAAGAGAGTCTGGGCCCTCCTCTTTGCTTCTGGAAAGGAAACCTTCTCACGTGCGCGAATGCTCAAAACCTCCTTTTCAAGGCAGTAGCGAGGACAGTTTTTGGAAAATACAGCATGAGGACCCCCACAGTGATAGCATTTAAGGGGTCCTGGACAATCACTGGTATGACTCATTTCGCCACAGGTGGCACAAACACCAGGATGGCCAGCCAGTGCGTGTTGGCAAAATTTTCTAACATCCCCATACCCCTGACAGTGGAAACACCACTTTGGGTTCGGAACATAAGGCTTCACAGGCAGAGAGAGCCAAGCAAGTTTCATGGAAGCAGGCAACGTTAAGCGGTCAAAGGTCAGAAACAGCGTCAGAGTCGGGGTCAGAATACCATCGATCTTCTTCTGTACCTGGTCAACCTTTACAACACCATAAGAGCATAGTTCTTCTAATAACTGTGACTCAGGGTACCGCAGGAGGTCCCGAGAGTAAATAACCCCCTTACTTTGGTTGAAGGTGCCATGGGGTACACTGGACATACTATTGCCAGATATGGAGGTCAGATTCCGGAGATGGGAACTTTCTACTGGGGAGGACACCTCAATAAGTAGGCTACCATCCACCTGGGTTGAGATCGCCGGTTCACGGCCCCAAGCAAAACAATGGCTCGGTGCAGTTCAAAAATATCTATATCCAGCACTGAACCACCAGCAGAGGGTTTCAGTACTAGATACTTAGTGAAGGTCTCAGGCTCATTCTCTTCCGAACTGAACCCCGGAGCCAAACCAACCCGACGTGACCTCCTATTCCTAGTTGAATGCTGGGTCAGAGGAGGATAGTCCTTTGGGACCTGGAAAGGCTCTAACGTGGCAATTAAAGAGGACGATTCCGCAGAATTACCAGGGACAGATGAGGTGTCGTCAACAGTATTTTTTGTTAAATAATCCATTAATATACGACAGAAACTTCATTCCCTCATCCCTCCACCCACCATGGAGCCCAACCAGGGGAGGTCGTATCTCAGGGATAACACCACTGGTGACCCCAGAGGTAGCAGGAGAGTATACGCAGGTAACCACCAGGGGACCTGGGCAAGGGTGACTCCAGGACGGTAGGAGCCACCAGGCCCCACAGTGCCCACTTGACCTTAGCCAACGCATGACCAGCCGATTGACCTGGTTGGGCCCAACCAGGCCACCAGTCTAGCCAGAATAAGGGACCAAAGAGGTGTATTGCTAGCTGCAGGGCACATCGTGCAGCATCGCTCAACCTCCAGGACTCCCATCTCCCAGCACTACGGGACGCCACGCACGGGAAACACGTGGGGAGGCAACAGTCCCGCCCTATATGGAAAATGGGCTGGGGCTAACAATACCAGCAGGCCTCCTCTACCAATGATGTAGGGGATGCTTAGTCCACATGGCCAACAAATGCCAAACCCTACAAAAGTAGGCATGCCTCCAAAGTAGGTGGCACTGCCAACCACGCTTCAAGCCCCAACACCATGTCAAGGTGACCTCCTGCAGTGGGGGCATGCAAGTGAATGACAGGCACTAAATACACATGTGGAGTTAGCATGAATGATAACATCATCAATAGATTCAAGAATTTAATGATCCTCGTGTGGTCTATAGGTGTTAATCAAAACCTTTTTCTTGTCCCTCCCCAGTGTTGCAGGTATGGGTCTGACGGGGCTGTTGTGGTGGGTGGTGGCGGTGGCGGCTGTTATGACTGGCATCAGTGAGGCAGACAGACTCAACAGACCCAGGCTTGACGTGGCAGCTGAAGTGCAGCTGTGTTCCCTGCCCGCCCACCACCAAGCTGAGCACACACACCAGGCCGTGCTGGATCCTGACGGCGTTTTCACAGTGCTCTGGACACCGGACCTAAACAAGCAGGTTTGTGGGCCAAGAGGTCATTGTCTGAATTACATAGGAGCCTTAGTAGCATCTTTTTCTCCGTGATTTATTTTGGAAAATTATACCTCCCCCAGGCAGCTGTGTGGGACAAATTCGCTCAGTGAAGCTGGCTGTATACCAGGCTTAACCCAGAGAAGTTAAATATAGTACTAATTCACAGTGACTGTATCCATCCCAATATACTAGGTATGCAGTTAACAGTTCTCCCACTTTCCTATTTTCCCTTGCATTGTTTTCTGCATCCTATCTCACCCCATCCTTAGGTGGAAAAAATAGGTCAAGATGACGACAGTGATGACTGCATCTCTTTTGTTACATATGTAATGTCTTTGTTTTATTCGTACGAATTACAGCAGTAAGATTTGATTTACCTGCTACACTGCCTATAGCACAACATGCAAATAATAACATTGACATTGTGTCAAGATCATTAGCACTTATGCCTGTCTCCAGCCACACCCCCTAAGGGGCAGTTCACAGCCCATCTAATTTTCCTCAGGGATCAGTTCTCCCATTGACCAGTTTTCCTCTTGGACTCATTTTTTGTCAAGAACGTACTTTCCCGCATGAACCTATTTTCCAGACTTACCTATTTTCCTTCATAAACATATTTCCCTCATGGACCTAATTTCACCATGGGCCTATTTATACCATGAACCTAGTTTCCCCATGGACCAATTTTCACCATGGACCTATTTTCGCCATGGGCTTTCCCGGCATGGACTCCCATCCTTTCTAATATTTATTGCTCACCTTGCAAATCATACAGAACCACGCCTGACCTATCACCATTGCCTGCACCAAAACCACTGCCACAGCTCACATTCTGAAGCTAAAGTCCTGTCTGTCAGAGGTTACCTTGATATGAGAGGTATGTACACAGGTCTATGTAGCAGTCTGTGCCAGTACATAACGCCCATGTCATTACATGGCAGAGACACACAACACACCCTGGCACATAAAACAATCACCATACAATATCAAACCTTCTACAACAATATCCTACTTCCAGACAATCCAACACAAGCAATCAAGAAACACCTATATACTCACTTGCAAGGCAATACCACACCTTGATCAGAGCGCTATATTGCAAGCCCCGCATCCTGACACCCACCCATTGGAGCTATACTTCAGCAGATCTGATCGAGATCATTTACCTAGGCTTAGATGAGGATATAACCCAGCCCTGTTTACCTACCAGGTCAGCTATGGGCTGGGTAGAATCACAGATGACACGTGCCCTGCTTGTAGAATAGGACCACACAACGTAACACATAATGGAGCACTGTACAGCACATGTCACACTAAGACATACACACAACATCACCAGTGTAGGACACCTATAGGACAACCCCATAGGGACAAGCTGCTTCCATGCGGTCGATGGATCTGCTCGGACAGATGGACCGGGGCTGAGCAGCAACAACAAAAGCTAAGTCAAAACACCACAATATTTGAACTATGAAAACAAACCGGAGGTAAAGCCCTCAGTTACTGACGCTATTATTTGATGCTCGAAATGATAGAACACATCTGAACTTTCTGTAACGTTGCTGACTACACTGTAATGTGGGATGCAGGCTAATCACATCGGCCAATTTCACGTGTTCCATAAGTGACCGTAGAAATCAGGGGCTTGCTTATAATTTAATACTTTGCTTGCTGCTGAGGTCCTTGAACATTTTTTTTTTTTCAGCCTGGCAGCAGAGGATTTTGTTCAGCTGGGAGAGAAATCCTAGCAATTGCTTCGAAAACCATCTCGAGTGACTCTTTCTCCCCTCTTGGTACGCTGAAGAATCAAATTAGGACAACACAAAACGAGTTTGTTCATCCCAACAGTCAAATGGTTAAGGCATACAAATCAGTTTCTGGTGTGTCAATGTTTCTCTGGGGGTATATTTTGTGAGAGATACATACCCGCACCTGAGGTTGGCTGAGGTTCATATTCTCGTCGAACGGAATAATGACTGTCGTGTTAGGTTTCCCCCTGACAATGTTGCCGTGTTAATTAATGCCTTATTTTGGTATTGCTAAGTGTCTCTATCACTGATGGGAGGTGGTGTGGGAGATCCATGCTGGCACTCGTGGCTAGCTAGGGTTTGTGTTTCCGGCCTATGTCGGGATGGCTGGTGTGTTATAATTTCCCTGACAATGTTGGTGTGTCAACGTTATGCTCCTTTTGGTATTCCTAAGTACCATTGTTCCGATGCAGGAGGTGGTGTGGGAGATCCATGCTCGCACCCTTGGCTGGCTGGGGTTCGGGTTCTCGTCTAATGGCGGGATGACTGGCGGGGACATGATCACCGCCTGGGTGAAGGACGGACGACTGTTCCTGCAGGACCGCCACGGCGTGGGTGAACTCACACCGCCCCTCGACGACCACGCTGACTGGCGGCCGCTGCACGCACACGAGAACGACACGCACACCGTCCTTGTTGTGGCCAGGGACATCAACACCTGCGACCCGCACGATTACGTCCTTACAGTAAGTGTGCGATTGCAGTTGTTGGAAGAGACTGAGCAGGCCCACGATAAGGATATACCAGACCGATTTACCTGGGCGAACATCACAGAGTCGAGCACACTTGACATATTGTGTTGCTGCCTCTGTTGTATGAATGTCGGACAGTGTGAAATTATGTTGTATAGTTGAGGTATGGCGCTACATACTGTATATGTGTCACCTGCAGAGTTAAGGAGGCGCCACACGAGCAGTTTTGTGGCAGGTTTTCTCAGGTAACTCGATGATGGTGGTAGCTTTTCATAGGTTGCCCGTGGCTGTGAAAGTTTGTGTTAAAATATTCCCTTGAAAGTTATCAAGAGATGTTGCGAGGACAATGTTCCTAGAAAAAAAAAAATGCCAGAAAACCTGCTCGTGCGACTATGTTTGACCATTCTTGTGTTTCTGAGTTGCCAATGGGTGAGGGGTTTTGCTCTGAGTAGGGGCATTCAGTTATATGCAAGTTGCTTAATGTTTCTTAATTTTGTTTTTTCCTATCACCAGTTGATTTTTTTGTTAAGTTTAGGAGAGACCACTTGTATTAAAAGATTTAACGACGGCAATATATAAACCGTCTACTTGGAAAAAGTCCCTCCTAATATGAATAAAACAATCAAGCAAGAATAAAAACGGAAAATAGATATAACTGAAATGGCGGGACTAGACGCTGTGCCAAATTTTCTACGACAGAATGACACTGTGCGGCTGCTGTACGCGTGGGGAGACAGCGACCCCAGTGACGAACACCCTTCCTACCACGGTCCTCATCGGGGAAACAAGTACGTCACTGATGTCATGTGTTTGTCAGTTGGCCAACTACTATTCTCTGTTATACTATCTTGGCCTGAACTTTCCATATCTCCAAAATGAATGCTGAACTGTAAGTATACATCAGCACTAGAATATGATGCCTGTCACAGAGAAATGTTATAAAAGGAATGTAGAACCGTAGCGCTGGATTTTTCTACCACTGAGTTATACGAAATTAGCTTCAAAAGCATGAAAATCTGGGCCAAGTTAGAGTAAACGAAGTATAGTGCATTTTCACGACCAGTCCAGGCTGACTGGGTCAGTTTCATGGGAGTTCTGGCGAAGCAGTTTAGCCTGTCTAGACTGGACTACTCGGCCCGTCTTCTGGACTGAACTGACGAGCTGCTTGTACACAAAGCTGCACTTTAGCACCAAGCGAAAAGGGTAGTTTTTGGTAGAGGGTAAAAGGCTGATAGCATAAAGACTGTCACTATGCTCAAAAGATAAATGTTAAAACAAAAATGGATTTCACATAATTGACAGCCAGTACTAATGTGGTAAGGTGATGATTATAATGCAGACTCTTAATGAAATTAATGATCACTAAGACCTAAACTGAAATCACTTATTTATTCCTAAACTAATGGAAAAAATATGTCTGGAGAAAAATATAATTTTTTTAGTCTCAAGGGAATATAAAAAGTAAAGACGGCAGTAGCAAGTATTTCTCAGTAGTAATTCCTCAAGGATGAGAACTGTAACACTGGTTTAAGTCAATTCTATTTCAGTCTTGCACTAACACTGTGTGGTAAGAATCATGGTATTATGAATGATGGTGAACAACTACTAAATTATTGTACAGTAGAAGCAACCGTGCATTAATAACTGACATTAATGATTTACCTGACGTATTATCTTTCATTATTTTTTTACATAACTCAGTTAATTGCTTCCTTGTTGCTCCCACTTGTTTCTCCCATTCAAAAGGAGCAACGTTCAGGAAACGACTAGTCTCAGTCCATTCTCACAAGCATCTAGAGAGGCCCCGACAGTGCAGATCCACCTGAACTGGCCCAAAGAGCCCGAAAAATTTGCCTCACTATAATCGTATACATTTGTTTTTGTCTACCTGGTTTATATGCATTGCTGCCATGAGTCTTCGACACTAATAATTGTTGTTCTGTGCATTTTTGTGAACTTTCTTCGTATTATGTTACAACTACCTCCCTTTCCTTGGGGGAAGCAGCCTAGGTATATAGATAGATGTTACAATGAATGTTTTGTACAGTTTACCTTGTCTTTAGGCCTGCGTACCCTGCCTGCCTCTGTGTACCCTCATAAGCCCTTATTTTCATCAGGTTCGCCTATGTGTTGATGCCATTCTACCAGGAGATAGTGCCAGAGGATGCGCAGGTGTGGCGAGTGAGTCAGAGTGTCACAGTGCCACACACGCAGAACACATTCTACTGGTGCCACGTTGAGAAGATACCAAAGTGGCAAAAGAAACACCATTACCTTGGGGTGAGTCCTGTCGCTGTATAGACACTACTGGAATACATGACAGCAGAGGCCCGTGTCTCAATCAGCAATAAAACCAGAGTATACAGAAATATTACATTCTGAAAACGGTACCGGAGAACAATGTATTCTTCCTGTCGTGTTCTTCCTGTTCTTTATCTTCTGGGTGAAAAGTTTGATTTAAACCTTTTTCTCACTTATCTTACCTCGCGTACAATGCCCGCTTTCACAGGCTGTACTCTTTCATCCTATCCGATCTTATTTACCCAGCCCCACCTTTTCATAACTCCTGCCTTTCAGTAAATACATGAGCGAATGCATGAAGAAAAAAAATAAAAAAAATAAAAAAATAAATTTTAATGAAAAGAGTGGCAACATTTGCAAGAAAATTGATGATATTTCCCAAAGTTTGTTACTCACGCGCATATACATGTATCTATTTGTAACTCATTTGGATAGAATCACAGAGCAATCAGAGTAGGGGTCATATTCAGACTGAACTCACCTCTACTGTAACCCGTTCGAAATTACGGTACTGGCTGCATTTTGCCACGATAGGGTCTCGCAGCAAGTCACGTATGATCCTTGCCGTGTACAGTGGATTCGTTGTTTTTCGCATTGATTTCGGGTTATGCGGCCATTCTGTTGCACTGTGGTATTAAGGTGCAAATTATTCCTTCACAACATAAGGGATAAACTGCACTTCTTGTTGCTTTTTCCTGCTTACCTTCCTCTTCAACTACTTGCCTTTCTTCCTACCTTAACCCCGTGCCTGCCTCCCTCACTACCTGCTTTCATACCTACCAACTTGTATACCTACCTACCTCCCTGTCTGCTCCCCCACTCCACCCTCTTACCTACCTACCAACCAACCTACTCCCGTCCCCTAACTCCCTACCTGCTTACTTGCCTCCCTCCCGACCTCCTTACCTCCTTGTCTACAAGTTTACATACTTCTCCACTTTCAGACTTTCCTGCCTACCCACAGCTCTACTTCCCTACGTATTTGCCTGACCACTTATTGAGGTAGCGACACAGGCCGGTATTTAAAGTTTTTGCAGATTGCCAGTTTATAGTGAGTTGTATCAAAATTATGATGAGGGCATAAATTACAGCATGTTGACATCCCTTACCGATTATACAGACATACAGACAGTTGTGGTCACTGTGACTTTGGGCATGTCCATCAATGCGACAGGCGCACAGCGTCAGATGGAGAGGGATTCACTCAACACCTCAGTCTTCTAAATCGGTCCATTACTGTGTTTCCCTTGACAACGGCCTCTAGAGCGCGGACGAAAGAACGGACGGAAACTCTCATCCCGGCTCAGCGCCCTTAGGCCCTCAAACTTTATCTCTGGAAACCCGTCCTTTTATTGGGATGGGTGTTTTTTAAAGTCTACGAACAGACTGGGTGTTTTGGTGTCTGATGATTTCACGATCGTCTTTTGGTTGTTCTGTATCCGTCTTTTTACACTCTGGGGAATATAAAATGCAATCAAGGGTTCAAACTGAAAATATAAAAACTGTCTCGAGATATCAGGTCCAGATAAAATATATGCATGGTAATTTTCAGACTAATCAGCCCAGAAATAAAGTTACGAGGCCGTGGCAACAAGTGGTGGTAAGAACAACAAAAGTAACACAAAAAAACACAGAAAAGAACATTGCTTTGGGAAATGCAACAAAACACTTCCTCTTGGGAGAGGAAACAAGAAAACAAACGTACATTGTGCTCATATAGGTTCACTTTGAATATCACAGTGCAAGTGAAAAAGATGATGATGATGATGAAGAAAAAAATTGGAAATTTTAGTATGAAAGGGACTAATTTTTTGCTCCTGGCTTTATACGAGTAAGGTTCGCCTGATCAGTGATTGGGTTTGATGGAGTCTGAGTGACCTCAGCGGACCAGAAGTTAAATAACCCTCTCGCACACCATAAGTTTTCAAAAAGTTTTGCTTCCACGCAGAGAACCAAAACCTTGCTCAGGCTGGCTCTGCTTGCGCAGCAAGGGAAAAATTTCTATAGCCCAATTTACCCTCGGAAAGTTCTTCTATTGTTGTTAATCTCTTCCCATCATCTTCGTTGATGTTTATTCTATCAGATAAGAAAAAAAATAAATAAAACAGATGAATAAATGTACAGAAATGAAGCGTGAATAAACCTTATTTACATGAAAACTAGCTTCTCATAACTTCCCAACATCACCGTGAAAAATTTTTCCCATGACGCACAGCTGCAAAGGACATGTCTATATGCAGAATTGCACGATCTTTCGTCTGTGAAAATGTCAAGTTGATACGTCCAATAATTTTCGAGTAAATCAGAAAAAACTACAATAATCGCCTAAAAACCTCTGATTTGTGTATTATTTCGTATATTGTCAGTGACACTGTAACAAATATAAATGTAAACTCTAACCAGTTTTGTAGCCCAGAGGTTAAGAAAGCCCATGATATAATTCACAGTGTTATAACCATTATTGTTATAGAGAAAATGAATTTTGAAAAGTTACGATGGGTTGCATGCAGTTTGCGCACAGTGACAGCACGTACGCTCAGGCCCATAGGCTGAGTATGTTCGTCTTTTGTAACTTTTCTCCAGTTATTTTCACACATAGGTTACTTTGCTTTACAAAAGTATGCGTAAGTAATCATCAGCTTGATCAAGCTTTCTTCACATTTTTTATGCGACCTATACTTTACAAGTATAATGACAGAGAACAGCAGTGAAATCCACCACGTTTTCCCTATGAGAAATATATAGTAAACACACATTTTATACCTTACAATACAATAGTATAAAAACTAGACAAATAAGCCGGTTACTCATGTTCTCTAGCAGTGTTGTGGTGTTTCTTGAGAGGAGATGGAGCTGCAGAGGAGGACAGGTACGATCACAGCCTGTGTGTGTGTGTGAGTATTTGTGATGTGTGTGTGTGTGTGTGTGTGTGTGTGTGTGTGTGTGTGTGTGTTTGCAATGTGATTTACTGTGATGGTTGTAATGAAGATGGTTGTGGTGGTGATGGTTGTGGAGAAGATGGTTGTGGTGCTGCTGCTGCTGATGATGATGGCTTATATTCAGGGGGAATGAAGTCTGAAGGGGACAGTGACTTTCCTGATTTAGCTGGGGAAGATGATATGGAAATATCTTGGATGGATGGTGAGATGCAGGTGATTTCAAGTGTGGTGAGAGTGTAGGGTGACTATGGGGAAAGAGGTCAGTGCTTGCGTGGGGGGGGGGATGATAGGTGGCGATAATGCAGCTCAGTCTCCAGGGTCAGGGTGGTTTCAGTGGTGGCAGTGAAGGCAGCGGTGTCTGGGGTGATAGGAATGATGGCAGGGATGGTGGTAGTCTCTAGAGAGGTGAAAAATGTCGTCAGAGTGATGGCGGTAACAGGAGTTTTAGTAACACCAGTGGTGGCAGTGGTGAAAGGAGTGGTGGTAGTGATGGTGCTACTACTACTCTCTGGTGTGCTTATCTCCGCGGCCTTGACCTGGGGTTTGCGCTTATCACTCCTCAGGTCAGATTTCCCCCTCGCTCTCCTGCTCCTCACTCTCTCCTCCTCAATATATTCACTATCTGTTTCACTATCACTTTCCTCACTCTCACTGCCACTGAACAAGTATTTCTATACAGTCCTTCTCGGATAACTTCTTGCAAGACATTTTTTCCGTAGTGTAATACTGCAACGGACCGGTAAAAATCAGTTATGAATTTTCAAATCTGGCTTTCCCTGAAAAATATAAGAATACACTTTTAACGTTCTTCACAAGCACACTGCACTATATACAACACAATATCACTATACACACGTAAGGTATGGGCGGTGCGGTAATAGCAAACGCTGGTTTAAATGCCCGACGTGCGCTCACACACCCTTTGAGCTCTGACTTGCCAGGAGAGTACTGGAGCTAAACATAGGCCGCTGGCTCCACCGATAAGCTCCCGGGTGTTGCCATATTATTTCCCCTAGACCTGGCTATCCTCAGCTTTGACTCCAACCAAATTTGACACAAATCCATCCACAGGAAAAGTTTCTACTACCATTTATAGGGAAGTTGCATCATGTTGGGTCATCTGTCACTTCAGATTGCAAGGCTTATGATTCACGTTGTGTCATCTTGCATGAAGAGGTTAAAAACAGCGGTCTTGGAAGTAAGTCAAGTAAATTCTTAATAAAAATGCTTTCACTGAATATATTTAACCTGAACTGATTATGCACTTGACCTGAGGTAACCTTGAAGAACATAAATTAACCTGATTGTGCCCAGACGTATTTAAATTACTTAAAATGACTAGAATGAATGTAAGCAAATATGAATAGCTGCTGAATGGATGTTAATGGGTGCATAATTTATTTATGGGTGCATTTACTGTATGTTCATGCATGTATTTTGAATTCATGGCGGCTTATTACTTCTACAGTTCAGCTTGAAATATGGGAGGAACGCTCGTAGTAACCTTCATCACGTTGTGGCGTTTGAGCGCTGCCACACGCAGGACGGACTGATGCAAGCCGGACTTTGGAGCAGTATGTGGGTCACTCCAGTTGCTATGAGTGGCTACACACCCAATATGCCAGGTAGGAACTGTACAACTC
>NC_137024.1:5041202-5124733 GCF_032717465.1 Coenobita brevimanus | reverse complement strand
TGGCTGATGTGAGGATGGGTTGTGTGGTCTGTTTTTCCGTACATGCATTTGATACTTCTCCAACCTTCTTACTTTCTCTCTCTCTCTCTCTCTCTCTCTCTCTCTGTCTCTCTCTCTTTTTTTTTTTTGATGATGATGATGATGATGATGATGATGATGGTGATACTGATCGAGTTCCGTTCATGCCGAGGGTTCAGTTCATGGCATTTATTGAATCCTCTTAACCCCCTGCTACCCAAATCTGAAACATTATTAAAGCTTCTCTGGTCGTTGGTCAAAGCAGTATGTCTCAGTTTGCCTATTTAAATTTTCTAATATCGTGTGTATAAAGTCTGATTTGGCGGAGATTTTCGTTTTTCGGCAAAATATTTCCCATAACTTAGTGGTGAGATAAACCATTTTACTGCTGTACGTCCGCTTTGCCATAGCACTTCTTCGTGATTCTAAAATTAGTTTCTAGTGTTGATTTTCTAACAGTTCAGCATTCAAATTGGAAAAAAAGGTAACTTTCTAAGCTAATTTAACGTGGACATGACAGTACCCTTTCAATTTGTCTGTCTTGATTTCCTTGCAGAGTTCGTTATTTTCTTGATAATGTTACGTGTCTCTTCTGGAGTGAAGGAGGTGTGTGTTGTTACTGAGTGGAAAGATTGCCTATTTGTTGTTTTCTGACCCAGTATGAGTTGATGTAAGGTGACTTAGGGTTTGCGTACTAGTTTGTAAGTCTCCTTGTTCCTCGTAAGAAGGGATTTCCTGGTGTCGGCAGTGATGAATGTTCTGTAGGGCCCTAGAGGGTTTTGGGATGTGGTCGATGTGATCAGAAACATTATTGGCCCACAAGTTAGAAGTCCTGGTTTAGATTCCCGTACCAGTCATGAGACCTTTTGGCCAAAAGTGTTCATTACTACAGCCTCTTGAAGCCTAGAACCAAAGTAGAGACCTAGATCATAAATTCATAACTCGAGTTCAGTTCTTGGACTGGCTTCCTATTTGTTTCCCCACTGTCCCTGTTCACTCTTTGGTATAGTTTGGGATTTGGTCGTAAAATCGACGGTATTAATGTAAAGTTGTAAACCTTCATCTTTCGTATGCAGCGAAGTGTGTGGGGGTCAGCGCCATCTATAGTCCTGGGCTGCACTTCCTTGCTTGCTGCCTTCGTCACCTGCCTGCTGCCAGAGACCAAAGGCGCCGCACTCCATGATACAGTTGCTGGTCTTGAAGCATCTGGTTATGTAGTACTACCATGATTATATGTTTACCTGTACACTACCCCGCAGGTTAGGGCCATGGATGGTGTTATAATGAGGTATTTTTGTGCTAGAAAAATGACACGCACAAGAAAACAGTTTAAAAGGGAAGGTTCCTATATGACGTTCAAGGGGAAATGAGACATGTGTAAGGCAAGACACACTGCTGGCAGGAAAGTGTCGGCGAACCATGGCTCATAAACGCACATTCGTTAAGCCATAGTTTCCAGTTCACCTGTAATCCTACCCCTGGATGGAAAAAACTCACAGCCAGGATTTTGCCACCAAATGAAGATGTGTTGTTGAAGGAGCTTTCTTGAGTGCACGAGTAACAGTGTCATCGCAAACTGTTCACCCCTACACTCGAACAAAGCTTAAAAATCCCACCTTAACAATGGCGAGTTTTCATTAAGTGTGTAATCCTGGCTGCAACGTCCCTCCAGGCACATGGGTTAAATCAGAATCAGAATCAAGAAAGCTGTGTACTTCATCATTGGTAGGAATGTTCCGTTGCGAGTTAGAAGTTCTTCCAAGAGACACGACTGCTGTGACTAGAATACAGTGGCAGATTCTGAGGCGTCTGTGCTCAAAGAAAATTGTTGGTTCTTATAATTTATACGTGACTATTACGTTTTGTACAGGTTATTATTACTGAGCCTCAAACACTGATGGTATGCGAGAATAATACAAAAGGCATATATGCTCAGTTTCTGTCTGTCTGTCTGTCTGTGTCTGTCTGTCTCTTCTTTCAAACACTTTGCAGTTTGATTCCATTCCAATATTTCTTCACCACCTCGCTTCAGACTCGGTGCAATTATTCCCTTAGGTAAAAAACCCAAGACGACTTTTTAAATTTCAGTAAATAAGGTCTTTTAAAGGGCTTCATAAGGGGTCTAAGATCAAACCATAAAAACACAAATTTGGGGATCCTGTGTTCTTGTATAATCGTTAGTCATACCGTCCATGTGCACAGAGTATGCAAGTGTGCTGCATTTGTTTGGAAACCATTTTGCCTTCTCTTGGGACTGTAGGCAGTTTTAAGTGCTAAATGATTTCTCTTCTGGAATGACAGATTTTCGTTGCAATACTTTTATTCCTGTATGTTATACCTAATTACCTTCAGTGACATGATGGTTCATGGTATTTAAAAAAGCTGTTTATACTGTCACAAATATAAACATCTAGGATAAAACTGGCAACCTTCAGTGGCATTTCATTCCTGGTTAAAACGATCTTCAAATAAATATTGTTTATATTGGTTTTACTACTTTGCAGATGAAAATAAGAACTTGCAGAAGCTTGACTCCTTCAATCCAGTCACACATTTTCTATTAAGTTTTCATTTTCTGCTACCACGCATATTTATAAAACTTATGAAGGACCACAAGTCGAGATAAGGGTGTCATTGGAGGTCAGTTGGAACTTCTTGAGCTCAGAAAATCTAAGTTGAACAAAATCATCTGGTAGTAACAAGAATTAAGTTACGTACTGAGATTGAAGGGGTTGATATTTTTTGCACACAATATAACATCCGATATGATGAGTGGCCTTATCTGTATCACAGAAGGAGGAAGTATTCAGCCAAGGACGAGGTGAATTCAAGATAAGGACAGACCACCTGGTGTGTTCATCGACGGCCTGTGCTGCACCATGAGTCTCAGCGAAAATTTATCAACGCGCACATCAACGCACATTTCAACGCACATATCAACGCACAGTTGGGGACAGGAATTCGCCTACTGTTTCACTGCATCAGCATCACATTTGGGGCACGTCCGTCACATTCCACCCAGACGCACCGTATCAAGGAGAATCACAAAAAATGTTACTGACAGAAAAAATATACCAAGTCTCTCTCAGCTCAGGAACGTTAGCCACCGAGGAGAAGTGATGAGTAGAAGAGAATTGGAAATAATTAGGATAACTTTGTTCCTGACCCTGTACCAACCACTGTCATTTTGCTGTACTCATCAACTTCAACTCGACCTAAAACTTGCCACGACTCCATCATGAATGCTGAGCTGTAACTAAGAATTTAAGGCCCATTCAGTCCGATGATGCATTTATGTTTTCATTCTGTGGTACATCTAGACATTTATTTTTTACTGTAGCATGAAACTGTCTGTCTGAATAAGTTAGATACAGCCTAAATTAACCCTCCATTGGTTAATACTGACTAAATGATACTTTGATTATATTGAATTAGACGTCGGAGTAGTGAAGGGGTTAATTTCACACAAACGGCCACCTCTATATATCTTGAATGCTGGAGTTGTAGCATTATGTTAATAATACGAAGTGATGCTGATCGTGATGAGTTGCTATGGAAAGGTGTAGAGTCATAGCATTATTCTGCCACTGTCCCAGGTGAAATATCAATTATGCAGCTGAAAAACGAAAATTTGCGCCAGCTTAAGGTGGACGTACTATACAGATCTAAATGAAACTGTATATATATTTGTCTACTTATCACAGCACATCCTGTGAGAAGAGGCCTTGACGTAAGGATTTGGTGGGTTATTGGGGATAGGGTAGGAAAGCACGGTATGCCCTCATGAGAAAGGGTGAGGGAAAAAGCAATGAATGGGATAAGCTGTATCCTGTGGTGGGGGGTGGAGCTGGGCCGTGAGAGTGTACTTTGTGAAAATGAGTGCTATAGGATAAAGGGTCTGAGTGTAGTAGAAGATTTATTCCATAGATTTTCCCCAGAAGCAGCAAAAACAAGATACCCCAACGTTGCAATATTTACCTCGCCTCTTGTAATACAGATAAAAAACAAAAATACGCGTTTTTTTCACCATTATTACTTGTTTCGAAGTATTCCTAATGCTTATGCATTTGACTGTGTTAGAAAAAAAACTCTGTTGTAGATTAGTTGTAAAATAAACTGGAGATAGAGCATACTTTTTTGTTATTGCTGTTGCTATAAAGTGTAATTGCATGATCGACGTTAATAGAAAAAAAAAGGAAATGTTTTGCCCCCTCCCCCTTTCAAAAATGCTGGATGGGCCCCAACACACTGCTATCCTTCCATTGGCGTTCTCAGGTGTGTGTGTGTGTGTGTGTGTGTGTGTGTGTGTGATGTGTGTGTGTGTGTGTTCGACTCGTGGCTTTGCAGACTTCATAATCCGCTCCCTGAGTCCGCCAGTCCTTCCACTCCACAGGCACCTTCACATGTCACCATTTCGGTGCTAATGCCGAACGTTCGAAATGAATACAGGCAGAAGGTTATTTCACTCCAAGATTGATGTAATGGATTTAGCTGGGTGATTTCATGATATATCGCTGGCTTTTTGTGTCAAGGATCAGGAAAGTATTTTAGCGAATTTTCAGATCATCAATCCGTCCCCTGACCTGACGTGGGATCGAAACTGAGTGCATTCAGAACCAGCAGACAGCTTCTCTTACCACTTGGCCACCACCTCCACCCCCTTGGATATATCTAGTTATTTTTTCCTTTCATAATATAGGTGCAATTACCTTGGGAGAGTTTAGTAATGAAGATGGTAATTTGATTGTGGTAGTGATGGAAACTGCCTCTTACACCTTCTCTAGTCCTTATACCTTAACTTGGCCCTGATAGTTGTCCTTTTGTAGCTTGTTTCACATAGCTCAGTGGTGGAAAAAAAAATGCTACAGCCCTACATGCTTTTTCCATAGCACTTCTTCGTGATTAGCACCATGGTCTAGCGACGTTAATCTCTTGTCCTAGCTCAGCATACAAGATGGAAAGATGACAATTTTAGGCCAAGTTAAGAGTAGAAAGAGTATAGTTGACCCCCTTCAGTAGATGACATAATAACGCTTCTAGCCCCGTATTCTCGTCGGTTGAAGAAGCTCCTTAACACCTATTCCTAAGCGATTTATTTTCTTTATTAAATCTTACTATACTTTGATATATAAATCCTTCTAGTATCGCCCTATTCTGCATAAATACTGTTCCAAAAAGATATTAGCGATATCCGAAAATAAATCGCTAAGCAAGAGGTGTTAGGGAGCTTCCTTAACCGACGAGAATACAAGCCTAAGTCTTACGTATCTAAGACTTTGCTCAGCTTAGGGAAAGAAATCAAGCTGCAGTGAGGTTAATGGAGACTGTTTATAATCTCGTATCTACAAGTGTTTTTTAAGTAAAAGAAAATCGCAGGAGGATCCAAGAAGAAACTATAAAAAAAAAACAAAAAAACAAAACAAAAACATGTCTGATGAAAAAGGGGCAGTGTGTAAATAAAACTGTAAGTTGGAATAAGAAAGATATGGAAATTATGTTTAAAAAAATACTAATATTGCTTCTGTGTTGTATTTCTTCGTGCTGTGTGTGTGTGTGTGTGTGTGTGTGTGTGTGTGTGTGTGTGTGTGTGTGTGTGTGAGAGAGAGAGAGAGAGAGTGAGTGAGAGAGAGAGAGAGAGAGAGAGAGAGAGAGAGAGAGAGAGAGAGAGAGAGAGAGATGCAGTAATTAATCACTGTGTTTCACGGGTCACTGTATACGTTTATTTTCCCTTAATAAACAATGACTCCGTTGTTTCTGTACTCAATCCTCGTCAAACACCAAAGGCATTGTTACCACTATACCCTGTTCACTTTAACTTGGCCTAAAATTGCCATCTGTCTATCTTGAACCTTAAGCAGTTGCAGTAGATTAACACTAGAATCGAGTGCTGGTCACGAAGAAGTGCTATGGAATGAATGAGGAGCCGCCAATGAGCTATGGGGAAGAGACAGCTAAAGGATAAACCACTACTAAACACATGAATGAGTTCTCCTGAAGTCTTGTCCTTACTCCCACCTGAAATGATGATGAAGATGTTGATAGCGGTGATACTGATGATGATGGTGATGATGATGATGGTAATGGTGGTGATGATGATGATGGTGGTGATAATGATGATAAATAAATAGGCAGCACCCCTTCAGTCCCAAAACGCGATTGTTCTTATATTCTTGCTATTTCCCGAGGCTTTTATTTAGCTTAAGATGACGTTTAGACCTGGAGGGGTTAAATAAAGACTTCATTAACCTCTCCTGTAGCGGGGGTTCTTTCCTAAGCTGAAGAAAATCGAATATAGCACGTTCATTCTCACCTGGCAACGATCCCTAACTCCCTTCAGCTCAGGTGGTCAGGTGTTCTCAGATTGGAAAGTTGATTTGTCTAGTAACCAAGAAGATCCATTTCTGTCTTATATCGAAGGGTCATCGAATATTGCAAAATCAATACTGAGCATTAAAATATATAGGAATGGCCCTGTTCGGTCAGATGAAAACAAACTGACCGTCGTGAGTGGCAAAATAATCTAAAAATGAAGAGGACAAGCACTTCACGAGAATTTATGCTGTTTTCAGAGTCTTTTTATTCAGTTTAGGAAAGACTGTTCATACTGGAGGAATACTTAATCCCTTCAGTACGAGAGGCCTTATAATGTATTGGCCTGGAAGCAGCAGAAGTAAAAAGAAAAGTCACTTGATTCAGGGGGTTGACTCTCCACCTTACTTTTTTGTGTCTTAACTCCCTTCTCTTAGGTCGGAGTCGGTGGTGCATTGGTTAGCCTAGATTTGGATTTAGCCTAGATTTAGTCCGATGACTGTGAAGAGGGATGACTTTCAAGAGCACAACCTAGCAACAGCACCAAGGAGAGTGTTACAAATGACACTCCAGGATGGAAAGAGTAAGGTGTATGTGAAAAACACTGTTCAGTATATATCTGGGGAATCTCGCCCTTTCCACAGGTCCCAGAAGTCAGTTACATCACGCCGGAGGAAAAATACCAGAGATTACAGGCAGAGCCATCAATCACCATTGTTCCCTGGTGTTACTCGGTGGATACCATGTTGTACGGGCAAAAGAAACGCCACAAAAAGTTCCAGTGCCAGGAGTATTGGTTAACCGTTATTAATGGGCTTTGGTTATATATAAAATACTCGTGTTGTTCAGATTGTATCGCTATAGCTTCGTAAAGAGGCGTTTCTATGCATTACCGATCACTTTACCTCTCATACTTTCTAGTTTTCTTGGTGTTTCCATGCCTGAATAGCATCTTACTGGCTACTAATGGTCATTATTTTCAACAAGTCATCAAAAGAGAGGCTGGCAAGGGTGGAAAGTGATGAAGTCAGTATGTTCTTCCCGCCAGGTTACGACACTCTTCCTCAATTTTTAAAGAGGCTTGACTTTTCGTACACCAATCATTCTGAGTTGCGTTTAATCTGCTACAGCTCTGATTATTTCCTTATACCCGTGACAGCGCAAAGCGAGTACGGGTACTGTTTTGAGTGGTGCTTGCGATCGCACACGAGTTGTGTGTGTGTGTGTGTGTGTGTGTGTGTGTGTGTGTGTGTGTGTGTGTGTTAAAAAATAATTCAAACAGATTTTATCCAATTTCAACGAAACTTGGTGGAAGGATTGGAAGACAGCCCATGAGGAAACCTATTGTTTTTAGAGCAGAAGTCGGTCAAAGGTCAAGGGTCACAAGGTTAGGTCAAACACTGACCCGAAAGCAGTATTAACTTAAGACAGGTTTTACTCAATTTTGACCAAACATGGGGGAGGGGTTGGGGGTTAGGCAGAATCAAGTGATTTTCAAAACTGAGAACACTTTAGTCAAAGGTCAAGGTCACAGGGAAGGTCAAGTTCCATCCGTCTGTGTGACTGTTACCCAGTTAACTCAAACAGTTTTGATCCGATTTGAACCAAACTTGGTGGACTGAGTGAAGGTCATCAAAGAAGCAGGCTAAACTTACTGTTGTAGAAAAAAATAAGTCTTAGGGCAAGGTCAACTCAACATGTTTACACAAGTTATTTTAAACTTTGGAAGTGTTAAGGGTCAGGCAAGAACAAAGGGATTCAATTTTGAGAACAAGTCAGGGCCTCATGGCAAGATGAGAGTTCGATCCGTGTGTTTATGTGTACACTAAACTAAAACAGCTTCGATCTGAGTTGGATCAAACCAAGTGGATGAGACCAGGATCACCCAATTATTTTTTTTTTTTTTTTTTTTTTTTTTTTTTTTTTTACAAAAGGTCAGTCACATGGCAGTGTCAACTTAAACAGTTTCTAGTCAATGCAGACTAAACTTTAAGATTGGGACTAGGTTTAAAAAGAGATATGGAGGGTCGATGTTAAGAACTATTAGTCAAAGGTTTAAGTCACAGGGGGAGAGAGAGAGAGAGAGAGAGAGAGAGAGAGAGAGAGAGAGAGAGAGAGAATCAACGTCAGCTCTGAACATCTTGGTCTATCTGAACCAAGGTTGGTGGAAAGGTTAATGTTTAGGCAAGAAATGACATCCGATTTTGAGAGTAATCTGTCGAAGGTCAAAGTCACAAAGAAAAGTCATATATACGGCCTGAGGCCATCTGGTGTTCGCGGATGTAGGGCTCTCTTGTCTGTTCCTTCTTCTTTTTTTCCTATATGAAGCATCTTTACATAATGATGTCCCTGACCCGGCTACCAGTGAAAGGGCGGGCTCGTCAGTGTAAGACTTATTTGATTCTCTTTAATATACCTGTTTATTAGTGTTATTCACATACTCCCTCCTTTTCCAGCAAAGCCTACTGGTGTCACTCCTTTTTTCTGAATAAATTTTGACAGACCGTGCGTCGAGGGGTGCGAGGGTTACGTTGTCAGCTGAGGTTAGTGACGGTACAATCGACTGACGAGATAATTGGCTGATGGCTATGCAAGAATAATACAGGTAACTTTGTATTGTAATTATATCTTGATGATGCTAATGAAGGGCAGTGATCACCTCGAATTCAAAGCCCGTATTCTAGTCGGTTTGGGAAGTTCTCTTATACCTCTTTCTAAGTGATTTATTTTCCCTATTACACCTTGCCGTCTTCTGTGTTACTAAGATCAGTCTGGCATCACCATACTATGCATAAATAACGTACAGAAAGGTATTAGCCAATCGTATCAAAGAATAAATGGGTAAGGAAGAGGTGTTAGAGAGCTGCCTTAACCGTCGGAGTACGAGCCTTGGTGTGGTAAGAGGTGCAAGAAAAGACAGCAAAAGTAACTGCTTGACACTTTATTTGTGAACTGCCTTTCTGTGCTAAATATGACACCCTCTCCCTTAATGCATGCAGAGTGACGGCAATCTCCCAGTCAGAGAGAAAAATCACACCTATTTGTAAGCTAAATACATACTGCACCCAAAGAAATAACAAAAACACTTGAAAGTAAATGTCAGAAGAAAAAATATGGCTGTGCAGATTACAAATAAAAACTAAGCCATATTTCAATATATATATATATATATATATATATATATATATATATATATATATATATATATATATATATATATATATATATATATGCCTGTGCACGTTACAAATAAAAACTAAGCCATATTTGTATATATAGATGTATGGCTGTGCAGATTACAAATAAAAAGTATATATATATATATATATATATATATATATATATATATATATATATCTATATATCCCATTGGGTCCCGGAATACCTGTGCGAGGGATTTTGCTGGAAGGCTGCTAGGCGTACCTGTCGGCTCATAGTCGCGAAGCTTGCAGGTCACAACCCGGGGGTTCCCTTCTTTATTATATCTTGAAAGTACCCAGTTCGGTCCTATATTGGGGACACTGGGTGCGAATGGGAGATATATATATATATATATATATATATATATATATATATATATATATATATATATATATATATATATATATATATATATATTCTTTTTATTGTGAAAATGTAAAACTGTTGGCCACAACTGTTTTATCATGCCAATATAGAAACTGTCAATGTGTGGGTATAGTTTTCATGTGAACTATTCCTCGGCTGTGAAATTAAGACACTAAACCATGGATCTATTGCATGTATTTTTTTTTTTCTACCTTTCAGCCCCGTTGAAGGCCAGATGTAGCTTGAGAGATGGGTTGTTCTGACTAGTTGCCAAGGACTAATTTCTACCTCATAACTAAGGCTCATCAGTGGCCCGGCTCCGTCAGGTGAAAAAACAGATCAATATATGTAAGTCAGAGCCTTCACGGTGGTACAAGGCGGCCTGAAACGATCATCAGTTATGCGACTGAAAGGGCAGAGACCATCCATATATCAATCAATCAATCAGTCATTTCCTGTGGCACCCCACGGGATGCATAGGGCCTCAATGAACTCTCTCCACCAATATTTGTCTCTTGCCATCTCCTTCAGGTCCCACCAACACTCCTCTCCTGCTTCTTTTTTCATTGTCCTCAACCAGGTTTCCCTCGGCCTACCTCTACCTCTTCTTCCTCTAGCAATCCACTCTGGCACATCCTGTATTAAACAACCTTCTTTTCTGTATATGTGCCCCAGCCACTTCCAGCGAGACAGTCTCACATATTCATTAACTGGTTCCACTCTCGTAATATCCCTTACTCTTTCATTTGTAACTCTGTCTTGCCACTTTACCCCAAGAATCCTTCCCAGTATTTTTATTCTCAAATCCTAATACTTTCTGATCTGTTGCAATTGTACTGTACCATGACTCATGCCCGTAAATTAAAATTGGTCTAACCATGGACTTGTAAATTTTCACTTTAGTATATATATATATATATATATATATATATATATATTTATATATATATTTATATATATATATATATATATATGCTGAGAGTTCACTTCACCGTGAAGATATGTATGCAAAATAACCACAGGAGAAATGAAAGGAGCAACAGTGAGTACTTTCATATATTACATCTTCAGACAGAGACAGAAACGTAAAGGGTAGAGGTCTTTTATGCACACCCGCAGCAGGGAGTGGCACACAGAACAATGGATGACCTGAATTTTTTTTTAGTGGCCAGAACTGGGGAGAAGGGATTACTCATGGCCATACCAAATTTTTGTGTGTAAAATTTGCCTTCAAAGGTAAAGATGAGTTCACAATGCACAATTTAATTAGCTTGATAATGTTTTGAGAGAGAATACCATCACAAATGTCCCTGTTGATGATGTTTTAACTTTCCTGCCAAGCATTCTGGTAGTAACATTGATGGTATTCCCTCTGAAAACATTATCAAGCTAATTAAATTGTGCATTGTGAACTCTTCTTTTACCTTTGAAGGCAAATTTTACACACAAAAATTTGGTATGGCCATGGGTAATCCCCTCTCCCCAGTTCTGGCAAATATTTACATGGAATACTTTGAGAAACATTTACTGACCTCCATAAAGGAGCAAAACATAGTTTGGCTCCGATGATATCCTGTGCTTCTGGCCTAACAGTCTTCCCATTGATGAATTTCTCCTGCAATTAAATTCGTTAGTTCCATCGATTAAGTTTACTCATGAGATGGACATGGATAATGAATTGCCATTTTTGGATGTAAAAGTTATCAGGGACCAGAATGTTTTGAAGAGTAAGGTATACAGGAAACCTACAAATATTATGTTATATGTTCATTACTATTCAAACCATCACATTAATGTAAAAAGATCTGTGTTCATATCCCTGTACTTAAGAGCATATAAAATTTCAGACTCAGAATTTTTCGATGATGAACTAAAAATGATTCAGAGCATTGGAAAGAAGCTAAAATATCCACAAAGTATACTAACTCAGTGCCATAATACAGCCAAGAAACGATTCCTTGAAGGGAAAACTAATAAGCCAGATCGCCAGAATATTCAAAGAACCCTTGTCCTCCCCTTCCATGAAAATTTTCTTGATGTTGTTCACATACTGAAGAAACTTAATGTACAAGTAATATTCAAATATGAGAACACCATAAAGAAAAACCTCATCAAGAACAGCCCATTCAGTAATTCAGGCGTTGTTTACACAATCCCGTGTAAAAGCTGTAACAAATTTAACATAGGACAATCTGGAAAAGATCTGGAAACTAGAATCTCACAACATAAATAGAGTGCAAGGACAGCCCACCAGAGCAGTGGTTTATTTCAGCACAAAGCATCCAGTGATCACCATACTGGGCAGGCTCTAAGATTCTAGCAAGATCAAAAAGAGTAGATGAAAGAAATGTAATAGAACCTTGTCTAATTTCTGGCACATATGAAAAGAATGTAAAAATGAGCTATGGTCATTTTAAGTGTGATAAATTGTTAACTGAATTAATTATAAAGCAGTATCCCCCAGATTAACAACTGATTGTTCCCTGTCATCTCCTGGTAGTGTAGTCACACCTGTGTGGGACACACCTAGCATTAATCCTCTAGGTTTTAAGTTAAGCAGCAGTATTTATCCCCTCCTCCTCCTCCTCCCTCCTTCTTCCCTTCCCCTCCTCCCCTCCCCCTTCCCCCTCCCTCCCCCACCTCCCCTCCCCCTTCCCCCTCCCTCCCCTTCCCCTTTCCTCCCCTCCTCCTCCCCCTCCCTCCTTTGTCACGTGCATCCCTAAGGAAGAAAAAAGAAAGGTACCTATTGTTCTGTGCATCATCCATTTTTAGATTCAGGTCATCCTTTGTTGTGTTCCACTCCCTGCTGCAGGTGACCATAAGTTAAGCCGCAGGTAAAAATTCAGGTCATCCTTTGTTCTGTGTGCCACTCCCTGCTGCGGGTGTGCATAAAAGACCTCTACCCTTTACGTTTCTGTCTCTGTCTGAAGATGTAATATACGAAAGTACTCACTGTTGCTCCTTTCATTTCTCCTGTGGTTATTTTGCATATATATATATATATATATATATATATATATATATATATATATATATATATATATATATATATATTGTGCACCAAGTGCCCTGATGCCCTCTGGTAGACAAAAAAAAAAAAAAAAAAAAAAATACAACACGCCATCTCTGAGCCAGGTAGTCTGTAATAATGCTGTTAAATGAATCCTTGACTATTATGTATCCATCCTGGATGAATCCCAGTGCTGGTTGAGTGACATGTGAACTCAAGTTGTGACTCTATACAATTCTTATTAATAACTTTTTCCCTCGACAAGCAATACTTTCTTAAATTTGAGTTCTCGACACAGACACATAGATAAAGTACATTTCGTACAAAAACAATGACCATCAACTTCGTCTATGTGGCTCAGTAATAATAATAATAATAATAATAATAATAATAATAATAATAATAAAACATATAAACTGCCACGAATATATAATGAATATATTCTATAGTTACGAGTAAAATCTGCCATTCTCAGCAGAAAATCAGAAGTATTTATAAAGAATCCCAAGCAAGTTACAGAATACACAAGAGTCCAGAGCACTGTGATTTAACTGTGAAATGTATGGTACTTTTTTTTTTTTTGACAAGACGAACAGAACACAAAAAACAAACAAACAAACAAACAAAAAACTTCCATACGCCAGATTCCAGGTGTCTTCCAGTCATAAAAAATCTGTAACAGTTGGGCTTGATTTGCTGTAGGTTGGAGGGAAACTAAACTAGGGAAGCAAGTTCCAAAGAGAAGCTGTTCGAGGAATAAAGGAATTCTAATAGGCAGATGTTATGCAACATGGCAGTGTGATAGTCAAGTCATGAGCGTTACCAGATACCTGTGTAGCACGGGGGAAGGCGTGGAGAGGTGGCACAATGGATGCAACTTCCTCTGAGCATTTGCCATAAAAGTATCCGTAAAATAATGCAAGAGAGCCAACACCCTGTCTTACCTGTAGATGAAGTAGTTCATTTGATACTGCAGCGTTATTGATTATTCTTATAGCTTTGTTCTGAATTTTGTCCAGTTGTTTTAGTACAACCTCTCCACATCCACTCCACAAGGGTGAGCAGTATTCCAGCTGAGAGCGTACATGATTCTTGAAAATTGTAGCCAACTGCTTTACAAATACAAAAGATGTTATTGAAGTGAAGGGGTTCAGAGAATCTATGTAGTAAATACAGGCCCTACTGTGAGGAATCCAGCCCTACCAGACTGGTGGGGGCCAGGCTCCTCACACTGCAAGGGGGGCCAGCATCACTGTGAGGGAAGGGTGGTGACCAGGCCAGCCTAGGGGGTAGAGGGACGGCCATTGGAGCGCACCGAGTGGACGGTGGACTTGTGGACATGGGCACAGGTCTTGTCTTCAGGAGGAACGTAAGGTGTCGCTTTTGGGTACCGGGTCACGTTCGTGGACGGCTGCCAGAGAGAACACCATTTAGGATAGAAACTAAGACAGATACCATCAACTGTACTGCTTTTACTCTAAACTCGCTTAAAATTGCCGGACCTCCATCTTCATTGCCGAGTTGTAAAAACAGATGAACACTAAGATATGATGACAGTTACGACGAGATGCTATGAAAGTATGCAGAGCCGTAGTAATGTCCGATTCTTTCATTGATATACACTAAATTTGCTGAGAAGAGGACGAAAATCTGTGCCTTGTTAAGGAAAAAAAGAGTGTAGTATCATAATGAGGCTAATGTAATTGTACCGTTAGGTTAGGTCAATGGAATAAACATCATGCTAAATGAAAGGGATTAGCAGTTTGTCAGGTCAAAGAAATTAGCAGTATGGTTGGTCGAAGAGATTATTATTATGTCAGGTCAGAGGTATTAGTCTTCTGTCAATTAAAAGAAGTTAGCATTAGGTCACGTTAAAAGAATAAGCAATATGTAAGATCAAAGGTACTAGCACTAAGCATTATGCTGGGTCAAAGGAATTAGCATTATGTTAGGTCGAGGATAATTAGTATTGTTACCGTAGGTCAAAGAATTACTATTATGTTAGGTCATAGAATCACTATTATGTTCAGTCAAAAGAATTAGCATTAAGTCAGAGTGACTAATATTACATCAAGTCAACGGGATTAGCCAGAATTAGCAAAATGTTAGGCCAAAGAGATTACAATGATCTCTGGACATAGGGGCTAGCCAGTTAAAGGTAACTGGCAAAGGCTTACCTTCTTGGATTAGCTGTATCTCTGGTCAAAGGGATTAATATTAAGCTACGTCTGAGGGCCTGACTAGTCAAAGGTCAAGACTTACTCTCATGGAGATGCCAAAGTTATACTGGCACTTGATGAGGTGGTCGCCATATGTGAGCCTGTTGTTGACAAGCTGACGGTCAAGGGTGTCCCAGGGCAGAGAGTTCACCGCCTCCTGGTACCGCCGTCCGTCACCCACCTCGGGGTTGAATATATAGGCATCCCAGTTCATGTCTCTGGAAGAAGAAGAAAAAGGATTAGATCTATGCTTGACGATTGCACGATGGTCATTAACATCTTGAACCCGGTACTGCATTTCCAATTTTATTCTTGCTATCCCCAGGCGGTATTATTCATGTTAGGATAGGGGTTTTAAGCAATGAAATACAAACTGCAGCGCTCAACCAAGGCCCTCAAGTGAAGTTACCGGGAGTGGGCCATCCGCCATGTTGTTACTCTCAGTTTAGCCGCACCTAGGTCAAACACAAGGTATAATGGGTTTCGCTTGTCTGCTAGTTCTTCCAAAGCACAAAACAATTACTGTCACAATGATTCAGCGAGCGATGTTTTATTGATTCAATGCTGGAACTACGTAAAAGAGATTAAATAAGGGGATACTGACGCCTCTATCAGATCCGCTTTAGTATACGAATTATATGATCATGTTAGTTATGGATTATACACAGCCATATAATTTTAAGTCAAAGTAATGTCAAGCGATATCTTCAGAATAACTCACACAGAAATATATTACTCTCACAATGTAGCCAAAGGTATGTCGTGCTGTGTGGCGTGGTAGTGTCGCAGCCGAGACATATTTGGCTGTGGTCTACGTGAATATAATCAATGTAGTTCAATACTGACATACTTTAGTGTGGTTTGTTGCTACTATAATATGTGTTTGGCACGACTAACGCACACAGGGTTGATGCCTTACCAGAAAACGTTGATGTTGGCTGTAGCCTAATGTGCAAAAAGTTACCAGATTTAACTATAGCTCAAGTTCTAAAATTCTTACTATAGCTAAAGTAGTGATGTGTGTGTGTGTGTGTGTGTGTGTGTGTGTGTGTGTGTGTGTGTGTGTGCATGATTATCTGTGACATAAAATGCTAAGAGACTTCTAATACGAAAGAGTTTATTTATTGATATATCCTGTACCATAGGCAGTATCAGTAGGCTACAAATAGCCTTTGTAACTAATCAGATTAGTAAAAAAAACACTATACAACATGCTAATACTTTAAAAATTCGTGAAATCTTTGAAACTGTGAGTATAATACGCTATAGAGAAGGCAGTTCGATTTGAGGAGTGGGAAGAGTGGGCACATTTTGATGGCTGCCAGGTGAGGCTTGCTGGCATCACCGCTGGCTACATTCAAGGTATGGGATGCAAGTTGTAATGTGTATCTCAGTGGCTGTGAACTGGGTACATGGGTGAGATGTAGGCTTCATTAACTTCATAAACAAGTGCTACCCAAGTTAATGGCTGTGTACCAGGGAAGAGCACTTACCACCCCATGATATCGTCGCTGTTCACCTACCTCAAGTTCGGCTGTATAGTTGGCCAAGTTCAGATTCCTAGTAATGTATGTGACGTGTGGATCATTGCGTGTGGCGAGGTACACACACACAAAAAGTATCGTTACAGGGGGGGTCCAATGAATTTCGTACTGAATAATCCAGCTCTCTCGGTAGGGCTGGAGGGAGGCTGTTATATGACGTTTCATTCGTGGTGTCAGTTTGTATCGCGCACAAGGTGTAACGATACTTTTTTGAGTGTGTGTACATCTGTGTTTAGCATCAAGTCATAATTATTTGCCTACCTATCCGTTTCCTGATGCCTTGTCCTGTGAGATGAAGAAACGTACTCGCTTCTTGGTTTTGTGAATATTAGAAAATCGTGCACAAATGCGTGAATTATGCTTCCATACTATGGTCCTTTCACAGCAAGAAGTCCGTTCAGGGTGTGGCAGAATTTGGAATTCCCCGAGTGCGACGTGCCAATTTGACCACAAATTATCGGATTATCACTCTGTCTCCCAACCTACCCCCATCACACCTGTTTCTCTCTCTCTCTCTCTCTCTATCTATCTATAATATATATATATATATATATATATATATATATATATATATATATATATATATATATATATATATATATATATATATATATATATATATATATATATATATATTAGTATATTTAGGCAGAATGTTTTCTTTTATACAAAAATCATTAAAGACCAAGGCGTAGCCATTGTTCACTATTTTTCTGTTGATCTTTTCGAGTTTTCTTACACATTGTTTTACACTATGATTCAGGTTGTAGATAGTATGTCCAAGATCCATGTCGTAACTATATTTTATTAATTATTTATTTTCATTTTTCGTAGGACGTTTCGTGTATCCTTACACATCATCAGCGACTGTAATGTAGATACAATACACTATAAAACATGACATATACAACATAAACATATACAAGATATATACTGAAATGTACAAACGACTAATAAAAGTGTAGAGTTACAAGAGTATGGATAAAAGAGACAAATCCTTTAGGTGAAGTCAAGTATGAGCTACAGTTAAAAGTGTATGGGTAAAAGAGACAAACCTTATAGGTGTAGTCAGCTATGAGCTACGTGGTTGACTGCGAAGGTTGTATGGGTGAGTGGGTGTTTGTGGCTGTGTAGTGTTGCCAGTTGTGTTATTGTGTGTGTAATGTTCATTTGTAATTGTCGCTGCTTGTGGCCCGACCACAAGCAGCGACAGCCACGTGTCATAGAATTCATTCAAATCGTTGTTATAATTCTAAAAAGTGATACTCAATGTACTATATAGCTTCCTTTACTATATACAGAATATAAAAAACAATTTCAAATAGCACATAGATGGAAAATAAGAGAGAGAGAGAGGTATGTACTACGGTTGATTTGGCAGCATCGCTAGAGGTGATTCACCAGGTGGGCCCCACCCTGAACGGACTTCTTGCGGTGAAAGGACCATAAGACTGTGTTGACCTGAGAAGATACAAGAGTTTCGGCCCAGAGGAGGATCCAAGTTCAACAAAAACTGATCTCATTTTAATGCACATTGAGAAAGTGGAGACTGTTCATTCATTAGAGCAACTCAGAGCATTATAACACAAGACACAATAAACAAATGACGTAATACACTCACTCAGGGAAGCTTTTTAGGCGGAAAACGTCCTTGAGAGTCTCCGGGTGTGGTGATGAGCGGCAAACGGCGAGATCGAGGGGAGGATAGTGGTAGAGGGAGGCTTCGCACATCTCGTCCCGCGTTCCCCACCCAGTGAACGTGACATTATCTCTGTTGCGGCTGTCGTAGTCACACTCTAACAGGAAAACAAGTAGAACCAGGATTATCAAACCAGATCTTTTTTCCTCACCTCACTTAACGCATCTTGACGTAAACGAAAGGAGAATCATCGTCGCCATCATCTCCTGACCTTTCTTCCCATTTAACTTAAACTAATCTAAGCAGTCATTCCGTAACCTAACCTGACCTAGCGAAAAGAGAAACAGAATCATCAACCTGACTTTCTCCTTGATATTAGGATCTAACTTACCTTGAAAAGAAGACAGAATGTACAGTCATCATCATCATCATCATCAACAACAAGATGATCTCTTCCTCATCTAATGATAGGATGAGGTAAAACCCAGACAACTAGAAAAAGGAAAATACGAAAGTCAAAGAACTATCAGCAACAGAAACTTTGTAGTACCCTAGTACGAAAGAAAGCACACACACACACACACACACACACACACACACACACACACACACACACACACACACACACACACACACACAGAGGAAAAAAAGCTTGTGAAGTGAAGCCTGGATTCTGGGTTTTCAGCGATGTATGAACGATCTGCCTCATTTCACGGGGATGCCTGTTTTATGAAAATGCCAAATCCAGATTTGCGTTTATTTCGAGAAGCCTGGACACACTGAGTTTATAAGGCTGGAGGTCACAGACAGTGGGAAAAGAGAATGAGAAAAACAGTTTCAGGGCAGCATCAAACACTGGGATTACAAGTTAACTCTTTCATTCAGAAAGGGGGTGGGTGTGAAGCTAGACGGGTGTTGTATGCCTGTCATAATGGGAGAGGAATGCAACACTTCAGATAAAAAATGACCAGAATAGTAACGACGACGACGTCGATGACAGAGAGAGAGAGAGAGAGAGAGAGAGAGAGAGAGAGAGAGAGAGAGAGAGAGAGAGAGAGAAAGCTGAAAGGAATCCGTGAGAAGAAAGTTCTGAAATGGAGAGCCCCTGCTTAGATGAGACGAACAGCCTTTGCGTCCACCCCGAGTAGAAAAGCTTTTGTGTCCACCCTGTTTAAAGCTTTTGAGTCCAGTGTTTAGATGATACCAAGAACCTTTGACTCCACCCTCTTTGGAGCCTTTGTGTCCACCCTGTTTAGATTAGACGAGGAGCCTGTGAGTGCAACCTCTATACTAGGTATTGTATGTGAGACCCCCACCCTGCCCGCACATACGCCCTTTTTTTGAGGGTTGTTTGTGGTGAGACCCCCCTCTCCCCCCCACACACATGACAGCTGCTCTGCACTCATGGTAGATAAGTTTCTTGGACGAAATCATCAAATGGTAAAGGCGGTGGAAGACCCCACGAGGCGCTTCGCCGAAGTGCTCATCTCAGTAACATTGGCCTTTGTGCCTGTGGCGCGTTATTCACCCAGTATCCTGGTTACCACAGTTACCTCCCGAGGTGTTACCCTAGGTACTCATTTTACTTGCCAGTCCACAAGTAAGTGGAGTTAAAGAATGTACGAATCGATACATTACATTTAAAATCTGCCCTTGCCATTTATAAAGAACAGTGAACCTCAATATTATCATTCTTATTATCTATTTATGCCTTTTATATCCAAGGAAAAAATTTGTCATATATATATATATATATATATATATATATATATATATATACACACACACACACACACATACACAAACGATCAGTAGTGCATTGTGTACCAACTGGAGGTTGGTACTAAATGATAATGAGGTCTAAAGTGTTGTGCAGAACATGGCAGAATTCGTTCGTATCATATGGTGCATGACCAGTCAGATTAATTTATAAACATTAGTTATAAGTTTTAGTATACTGATTACAAATATAATGTAAATATTTTCTTAAAAATAATATTATTTTTTATATGTATGTAATGTTGGACAGAGAGGTTCTGTTGAATTTACATACTAAATGCACGTGCACGAGAATGTGCTCGCCTCTGCTCCTACTGCCGCATTAGTTTTGGTCTTGTTTCCTTAAAATCTAGACCTCTCACATACTTCAAAGAGTCCAGACCACCTTTAGACTTTCATCCTTATCGACAAAATCATCGTATACCAGTCGTCACCATATGAGTACCTTCAGTATTTAATGAAGCCTCTACGATATTTGTTTAGGATGCTATTTTGATGGATTACTTCCACAATATATCACTTTACCAGTAATTAGCACCTTCGTGACCAGAGCTCCTGCGCGACGGATTTTGCTGGAAGGGTACTAGGGGCACTGCCCCCCTGCATGTCGGCTCATAGTTGCGAAGCTCATAGGTCCCTACCACGGAGTTCCCTTCTTTAATAAATTTTGAAAATGCCTAGTTCCCTCCCATATCGGGGACGAGGGTGCAAAGAGGTTAACAAAAAAACTTTACACCTATGTGTTTCGACTAAATTTCCCTGTACCTCTCGAATTCAAATTATGGCCCTTCATACCTCAACATATGTCAGTTGCTTTACCTTTATGTTTCCTTTATCTTGCTAAGACCCATTCCCTCTCCACATTTGGTTACTCTTTGACTACGTTGTTTGGCGGTAAACACCAGCGACCATCATTTTCCTTTTCTTCAGTCTCCCATTTTCCTCGTACTTCCTGTTAGCTTTCCCCCTCATTCCATTGGTGCTTCAGGCAGATGTGTAGGTAAAGATTTTTTTTTTTTTTTTTTTTTTACCACCAATGTCATCCATGCTCCAGTTGTCGAGTGGCCACTTTCAACCACAGTTATGTGGAACATTTCTACGTAGATGAACCACTGTGCCAATAGTTTGTTCTCATGATTTTTGCGGCACCAGGAGCGTGGGTGACTGACAAGATCGTGGCCAGTTTGGGAGGAGTTCATGGCATATGGACCTAACTTGGCTCTTACAGCTCTCGGCAGTAACAAAATCGATGAACAGACTAAACTGGTTCTGTTAGCTAGGGATATTGCCTCTCTGGCTGAGGAAATAAGGAAGAGAATCAGGGCAGTTGCCATGTTGTGGGCACTTAATCCCGTCTGAGGCTCGGGGATGTAACGTCAGCTTGATATAACACCATAATTAACGTAATCAATGGGTGCTTGAGAAGGCAGTCATTTACGAAGGCATGATTCCACCCAGTGTAAATAAAAAAAAAATATGAATTAGAGTGGGATGATGTCCACCTAAATACAAATTTCTCAGGACCTCGTCATGCACCTGACTAATATTGCTTGGGATTATTTCGAAGCTTAGGGCTAGGAAGTAAGAGTAGAATAAAATCAGTGTAAGTGAGGGAGTAGATGTAATAGAGTATCCGTTAGTTGGTGTTACAAAACCTTCAAAGCCACTTAGACCACGACCTGTATACTTACCAACTGAAATGTGATCCCCAGGCATTAGTTTAACCTCCTTGGAGAGTATGCGGGACTGCTGGAAATTGGTGGCATAGTTGAGGTCTTCCATGAAGGGCGGCAGCTCCACATTGCCCCGGAAGTGACGAACTCTGATGGCCCGTGCTGCAGTCACAAATGTTGTAACAGAGCTAATGTCTCAGGAAACAGTAAGTTATATATTTCAAGACGGGTTTTCAAACCATGCATTTAAGGAAGGAAGTTTAGAGCTGGAATTTGAGATAACTTTCCCCTTTATTCAATTATTTATTTATATATTTACTTTTTGCCTACAGGAGATGAAGTGTTCAAATTATCACCACCACCACCAACAACAACACAGCCAGATTCTCAGAGATACAGTAGACGTAAGCAATGGGAAAATAGTGTCAGCAGATAGGAGTTTAAGTAATTTCTCTTAACTCCTCCGTGCCAGGCTGTTTATACCGCTGTCGCCCTCTCAGTATAGGCAGTTTTCCCAAAGTTTCTTGTTTTCAAACCTTGGTATCTCAGAAAGTACAGCAACTGGGGAAACAAATGAAAAAGCATATTACTCACCAACTCTTCTTCTTGTGAATAAAACCATCCACAGGTCTGTTGGTGATCGTGTTGACAAGTAAGGACGTGAAGAATATACATATTTTTTGGCCTCAGAGCAGGCTGTATTTGTGCATGTGCGCGTGGCACTGACTTTCACTTTGCTCTGAACGTGATAACTTCTCCATTACTAGATATACTAGACACAGTTGCATCCAAGACATGCCCTATTGTCCACTGCCACCCCTGATCCACCAATTTCACGTCAGATATAACCGTCACCCGGCACTTAGGGGTTAATGGTGACTTAAAATATTCGAGGAAAGGTCATATCCTGAGACGATCCATATATGAACTTATTTACAGCACCTGGTTCCTGTTTCGTCAGTGTGGTGATTCTGAGTCTCTGTCCTGCCTTGTAAACATCTGGACAAGAACTACGAGTATAGCATTTTAGTGTCTGTCTACTTCACTTATTTTCATATTATGAACCAATAGATACTTTATATCAGCAACATTGGACTGATTCTCAGGCACACGGAAAATCACACATTTTGTTGCACAGACCTATCATATTTCCCTGCTTAGCTGAGACAAGCTTGCTTTTGAATGCTGGTGCTGGCATTCCAGTCGGCCAGTAATTTTATCCAGAAAAAAAATATATATAATGAAATTAAGGGGAATAATTTATTCATTTCAAGGGTATATAACAAGTGTGAAGCGAAAAAGTTCAGACACACCCCCAGTTATCCTGATAACAGAACCTTAGCATGAAAAATCAGTGGCTTAAAGAAGAGCAGGTAAATCCTTTCCACCAATGTATAGCATGAAATATTAGTCGCTGTATTTTAAAGCAGTCACAGTGAAGCAGAGGCACTGAGTACTGAAGCTGAGTGAAGTAAAAACTGACCGAGGTAGTGCCCGTGGAGGAAGACGGCGAATACATTGACACCCTGGCTTGGGATGGCTAGTGCGGTGCATTCAGAGGCACAGTGACCCACTGCACGCCAGAAGGGGGTGTGAGGTGGCACCGTCAATGAGAATATCAGGGAGTGACCCAAGGCGAGGTTAGCAGCCTCCTCCTGTCTGATGGCACAAACAGTTATTGGTTTCCACTGCTCATAACACTGACACAAATCTGAAAGAACATTAATGATAACATGTAACAATACATTTACACCACATATTTCAAGACGTTGGTCATGCTAGCATGTGAAGTCTTGGTCAAAGGATGGGTGCTCTCCAGACTGCTCAGTCTTTTGCTGCACCTCCGGTTAGCCCCATTACCCAGGGGTTTTTATGTAAGACCTCACACCACGTCTTCTTATGTCTTCCCCTTGGTACTTTTCCTTCACCATTCATATCCATACTGCTCGTCACCCAGTAAACCTCCTCCTTTCTTTCTACATATCCATGAAACCTCGGTTGTCTCGTTTGCATAGCATCTTTAATGCATTTTATGCCAAAGTGTTCCTTCATTGCTGCACTGTGTAACCTGTCCCTCAAGGAAAGAATAGTCATCTTTTTCATTATCCTCATCTCAGTTTGCTGTGGCTGTGTTTCACTGCCTTATACACCAAATATCTTCGAAAAAATTAGTTCATAGAGATGTTATTGATATACTACATTGTCATTGTTTTGTTAAAAATTTCTGAGCAATACATGGAAGTGGTTTATTCTCAGAGGAAGAAAACACTATACTCTCTGCCTGAAGGTAACAAAACTACAGTACATTAACCTTCTCCTGTTGGAGATTTTCGTCCTCCTGCAGTTCTATTGTACGTCCTTTCCGTGACAATTTTTGTGACTAGCACCATATTTTGGTTGCGATCTCATTTTACAACCCAGCATTCAAGATGGAAAGATGGCAATTTTAGGCGATGATAAAGCGAAACTTCCTATGGATTTATGCATTATGTCGTTGTACTTCTACTTTTCCATCTTTATTTGTAAGATACCTCCCTTGTCACTCACCACTAACAAGCCCAACATTTCTTTTTTCTGTAAAGCTGCTGCTGTGTTTTACTGTTGTCTAAACCATGATAATGAAGTTACTGAAGTGAGTGAACCCAAGCAGGCGCATATATCTCCCCTTAACAGTTACCTTTGGTTAACTGTAGTCTGGCAGGGTTCTCAGCCACCGCAGCTGACATGGGAAAGGAAGAGAGAGGCAAGTCTGAGTGTGAAATTTCAACTGCCAGATTTCAAACTGTACAAGGAAAAGTTTGAGTGTACTGGGTACTGAACCCGGCACACACCACTGAATAGCCAGGAACGTACCAGGTACCGAAACCAATGCAGAGGAGATAATTTTATGTAGTGGTAGTCTCAGTAAAAGCAAGAGTACATCGTCATAAAGGAGTACTTAAAAAACTGAAATGTGTGTTTTCGAAAAGTAGTGATATTTCTCAGAGATTTGTTCTCTGTTTCTTCTTGATGTAGGCGTTCTTGTTCTTACCAACGTTTGGTGCCATTGTATCATCACTTTATTTCTGTATCATGACTTTATTTCTGAACTGATTGGCCTTATCTCATGATAGTGACTCTGATTTATTTTATCTGCTTGGATAATTACAGGAATGTAGAAGGCACAATAACTTAACGTCCTCATTTCTCTTTAATTATACTCTTGCTACCACTTGATAGTTTCATTAAGCCTGTGTTGGCTGTGAACTGGAGTTTTGACAGCCTTCAGTAACATCCTGCACTGCTAGACATAATTTAGAAGTTTAATAAAACCGTCCAGAATGGCAAGAATAAACTAAAACAAGAAGGAGGATTTAGGGAGTGCAACGTCCACCCTCTACAGTTGGTCTAAGGGCCTAGCATTTAACAATGCCTTGTGACCTTGACCTTCAACGACTGATTGTCCTCAAAACTGAATCACGTCACTCTTGCCTGACTTTTAACTCTTTCACCAGCTGAGGTTCAGGCCAGATCAAAATTGTTGCAGTTCACCTTGCCCTTTGACCCATTTTTCTCAATCCTTTTTGTCCCTTAATCCTTCCACAGTGCTTGTTTCATATCGAATAATAGTTGTCTGGGTAATTGGGTCGAACATTTGACCTTGCCCTGTCACTTTTTTAATATCTTCATCCTTCACTGACCCTCAACATTTCCACCAAGTTTGATCAAAGTCGGATCAGAACTGCTGTCGTGGGCCTTGTCGTGTGATCATCAACTCTGGTCTTTCTCTGTGATCTTGACCTTTGACCGACTGTTCTCAAAATAGACTAATTAAAATAAAGTGAAAAACTGTAGATGAAATTTAATATAAATAAATGTAAAGTAATGCACTCCTGCAACAAAAATATTATATATGAGTATTGCATGCTTGATGTTCCACTGACAGTAGTAAAGGACGAAAGAAATCAAGAAGTTACTGTCAGTAACGATCTTAAATCCTTTATGCAGTGCGCAGTAGTGAGTAACGAGGCAAACAAAATGCTCAGCTTCACTGCATGGAACTTCCAGTACAAAACACCCGATATACTGTAATATCTGAACTTCATGTGTCATAAGTTGGACCACACCTACAGCATCCCCAAACGATATTAACCCCTTAACTGCAGGACATCACTTTTGTGATGCTCGGGCACAAGAGATCATACTGCAAGGCGTCACTTCTGTGATTCTGTATTATTTTGAATTCGCCCGGGCTTTCAAGTGGTGGCTTGTATCATCTGTCAGTACTGCCAGTGTCCAGCTATAGTCAGCACTGCTAATGTCATCTGTACTCCCACCCATTGTTGACAATTTAGCCATCAGTCTCTCTCCCTCCATCCCTTCACATGGCCAAACCACCTCAGTGTATTCCTCCTAACGCTTCCTATCACATCCACATCCACACCACAATGCTCCTTTATATCCTCATTTGTTAGCCTGTCTCTCCATGTGACTCAACAGGCTCCTCTTAAATAACTCATTTCCACTGCTCTCACTCTTGACTTGTGTCCTTCCAACAACGTCCAAGCTTCACTTCCATACATTAGAGTTGGTATCACAATACTGTCATGTAACTTTTTCACTTCCATGCTCACATTCCTGTTTCTTATCACTACTTTCAAGGAACCAGCAACCTTTCTTCCTTGTTGTACCCTTTCAAGCACTTCACCCTCCAAACTTCCATCCTTACTCATCACACTCCCCAAGTACAGTGATCCAATGTAGTAGAGCCAAAGGCATGTCTGGATAGTGATCCTGTCCGGATATTGGGCCCCATCCTCCCGGACTTGTACTTATGGACCCTAACTCAGAAAAACACCTATAAAACTCCCTCTGGACATGCATAGCACCTATTTAAGACCCAAATCACACCAATAAGGGACATAGAATACTGAAATAAATGCAAAAGAACCATAAAATGAGGTTTTAGAGATGAGTTTATACAATAATAAACATTCTGGGTACTTACAACAAGTCCCTGGCTCCTGGACTGGTTTGAACTGCGAGTTTGCAGTCCACAGTTAATCCTTTTGCACTCTAAATTCTAATTTCTTAACACTGCACAATATTGTAAATTCCCATGTGTTCTAGTGGCAAGGTATTGCAGTTCATTCACTGTTTATTCACAAAAAACGTGCACCCGTGGCTTGCATTGCTATAAGCATCTGCTCTTGATTGGAGTTAGGCTGTGACTGTTGATGATGGCGGGGGTAACAGAGTTGCCAGATCGCAACAGCCACATTACCAAACTCCTCAATTTTCATTAGCATTTTTAACTTTCATTACCAAATTCGTAAAACTAGCATCTATTCTTCACTAATTATATACACAAGTGGAAATACATGTAATCACTCTTCTTATAATTTACAGCATGTTGATTATTATCACGCCATATAGGCTACCAAATTAATCAGAGAGAGCAAACAATCCACCATCTCAATCCTGTGTATCGTCATACATGTGAAAAATCCGTTTGGTATTGTATTATTCTGATTCATTACCAAACGAATTTTTCATTAGCAAATTGGCCCACATTTGGTAATGAAAAATACCAAATGGCAACCCTGAAAGGGGAGGGGGGAGGGGGAGGAAGGAAGGGATGAAGGGACCATGGTGTAATAGCCGTTTGGCGCCACGCGGCAATTTCAAATTACGGGTGGGAAAAAAGTCAGATTTTTTTCGAATTTTTTGTGGTTTTTGGCCCATTTTGGGAATATTGGATCCCGGGACAAAAAGTCTGGTTATTGGGGATGTCCAGAAAATGGGCGTCCGGATATTGGAGGGATTACTTTAAACGTACTCACATTTTCCATTTCCTCACCATCCAATCTCACTGTACATTCACTGACTTCCCCTCTCGCAAAGACCATCACTTTACTCTTCCCTACATTCACCTTTAGATTCCGTTTCTTATACACTCTCCCAAACTCATCCACCAAGCTCCCCTTCGTCTTCACTTAACAACATCATCTGCAAACAACAGTACAGGGAGTTTCCAAACACTACCCTCTCTCACTAGGTCCACTCCAACATCCACTGCCCTACCTTGTATCTCTTTTATTACCCCATCCATGTACAGATTGAACAACCATGGAGACATGACACATCCCTGATTCAACCCAACCTTCAAAGAGAAAAATTCACTCACTTCACCATCCACATGCACTGCAGCCTTAGCACCACCATACATACTCTTCACAGGATTCAGCAACTTTCCATCTACTCCATATATTCTTAATACTTTCCACAATCCTTGTCTATCCACCCTGTCATATGCTTTCTCCATATCCACGAAGGCCGCATACAACTTCTTTCCCTTCTCTAAAAACTTTTCCACTAAAGATTTAAGATTCTGATCTACATAACCTCTTCCCTTCCTAAAGCCTCCCTGTTCATCTCCAACTAATTCCTCTCTCATTTCCCTAACGCTGTCAATAAGTATCCTACCATACACTTTTCCTATTACACTAAAAAGACAAATACCCTATGATTATCACACACTTCTTTTTCCCCTTTTACTTTGTACAAGGGAATAATTATACCTGACTTCCAATCCACCAAGACTCTACCTTCCTCCCAGGCCAATCTGCACATCTTCCACATCCATTCTACTACTATCTCTCCCCCATGGTTCAGCATTTCACCACACACTCCATCAATTCCTGGGTCTTTCCCCAATTTGACTTTCTTCATTGCTTCCACAATTTCTATCCTACTGATTTCTTCCTGTCTTCTCACCTCCCTCAATCTCCCAGCCATTCCCAAGCCACTTATACTCACATTACTTTCATTCTCTATGTTCAACAATTCCTTAAAGTGTTCTCTCCATCTGGTCACTTTTTCTCCCTTCTCCACTATTAATCTACCATTTTTGTCTTGCACTTCCCTACTAACTTCACTGCCACCCTGTCTGTCTTTCTTCACCTCTTTCCAGAAAATTTTCTTACAGTCCCTCCACTTTACACTCAAATTCCTTCCAGATTCCTCATTCACTATCTTCTTACTCTCTCATACTAATCTTTTCACCTCTCTCTTTCTTTCTACATATAACTCTCTCTTCTACCTCTCAATTTCTTCCACGCCCCTATTTCTCACCCATTCTTTGTATGCTTTCTTCTTTTGTGCCACAGCCTGTCTCACCTCTTCATTCCACCATGCTGTTCCTCGCACCCCCTTCCGTCTTCTCTTCACCCCATACACCACATCACATGCTGCACATATTTCTTCTGTGAATATCTTGCACACACCTTCCACGTCCCCCATCTGCTTCAATTCATATTTACCCAATCGTTCCTCCACTTCTCTCTTACATTCTGCCTTTTTCTCATCTTCTTGTAACCTTTCCACTCTCCTTGCAACTACTCCTTCCTCCCGTCCTTCCCTTCTTTTATTTCTCCATCTTGGATCTCAATTCTGGCCACCACCAAGTAGTGGTCAGAAAGTCCACTCCCCCAACCTCTATAAGATCTTGCATCCATTACACATCATTGCATCCTTTCATCTACACACACATAATCAGTCTTTGCCTTCCTTTCATTCAGTTCACCACCCACCCTTCTCATCACTCGCCATGTATACCTATGGATCATTTTGTGTTTGAAGAGGGTATTGGCTATCACCAACCCTCTCCTGGCACAAATGTCCACTAACGCACTGCCATTCTCATCTATCTCTGTAGGCACACCCCACTCACCAACTATTCCATCCACCTTCGCATTCCCTACTTTACCATTCATATCACCAATCAAAATCACTCTCTCATTCCTTCCTGCACATAAATTAGCAGCTGTCACCACGCTGACATTGTCAACCCTTCCCTGCCCATAATACGCCACATCATTCAGTTTACTGTCGTCTTTCGAGGTGAAACCATGTCGGATTCACCCCCCTCCATTTCTGCCACTTCTGAGCCCATTGCAAAGGGCCCTGTGACCTCTACCCCTACTAAACCTCGTGTGGGAAGGGGTAAGGAAGTATGTGACTCTGCTGTGGAACATGAACTGGGTAATTTATCCATGATAATGATGGACAGTGACTCTGATCTTTCTGGTGAATCGTGTGATGAGCCAGTGGAGGAAATGGTGACAGAAACTCCAATCATTTCACAGCATGTAAATTAGCAGCTGTCACCACGGTGACATTGTCAACCCTTCCCTGCCCATAATACGGCACATGATTCAGTTTACTGTTGTCTTTCGAGGTGAAACCACGTCGGATTCGCGCCCCTCCATTTCCGCCGCTTCGTAGCCCACTGCAAAGGGCCCTGTGACCTCTACTCCTACTAAACCTCGTGTGGGAAGGGGTAATGGACAAAGTGACTCTGCTGTGGAACATGAACTGGCTAATTTGTCTATGATAATGATGGACAGTGACTATGATCTTTCTGGTAAATCGTGTGATAAGCCGGTGGAGGAAATGGTGACAGAAACTCCCAGTACGAGTGCTTCAGTGTCCCAAGGTCGTCCTGGCTCCAAGGGAAAGGAGCCCTTAGTTACTGCAAGTGACAGTGCATAACATAGTGTGAATAAAATAGATATGCAAATAATGTAAATAAAATAGAAAATGTAGATAATTACTAATATAAGAATAAGAGTATAAATACTTGGAGTAATGACAGTGAAAGTGAAAGCTTCGCTCTCTACGCTAGGTTACTGAACGAGAAAGTGAATGCCTGGAGTGAAAATAAACTACTAGTAGTGAAGGAAACTTATAGATAAATATTGTATATATAAATAAGTGTAATAAAGTGCTAGGAATATAAAGTGTGAGTGTGTTTATAAATAATGAATGACAGCTCCGCCTCAGAATACCAGCAGGGAACGAGTGTGGGTGGAAAGCTGGTACACGCTCGTAATTTACATTGCTTCCACAGTGTTTTTTTTTTTTTTTTTGAGTATGGATTCCAAACTACTTGAAATTCATAGAATAGTGTTTGTAGTGATAATATCAGGCAGTGGTAACCATATTACGGGGTATCGGGAAGTGTAAAGTGGAAACTTCGTTACCCAACTTCAGAAGTCTCCACAAGTCCTACGGTAGTCGACGAAGGCACAACAAACATCCCAGGGGAAAGCTGAAGGTATGTACCATAGGAATTTATAATTATAATTTTCTAGGACTAATAACTGATTTTTGGCTAATATTTTTAAAAAGTCAGTCGGAGAGCGATTATCCCCGCGGGACGGTTACGGCGCGCTTCCGACATCCCCGCGGTTAAGGGGTTAAGGAAGAAATATTCGATAGACTACAGCGAAAAACCAATAAAATGATACCGTCACTGTTATATCTACCATACGAAGAATGTCTAAAGAAACTAATTATGTCTCTCTTTCTAAAAAAAAAAAAAAAAGACAAAAAATACCTGATATAAGTAGTTAAAATTCTTTTAAAAATCCAACGACGTAAGATATTATAAATTGTTCGAAATACATAAGTAGACTGTGACTAGAAATAATGGGGCTAATTCAAACGTAAGCGATGCAGCACTAAAACAGTATTCGCGCAGTTGAACAGAATAAACTATCAGCAACAGTAGTTTGTGCAAAAACTGTAGATACATTGAAAATCCAGCTAGATAATTATTTCGAAACAGTAGGCCACAAATAAAAGAGTGTTTTTTTTTTAGTTCCAGACTGACATTTACGCTGACGACAGGTAGACGATTGCTTGGTTATGAGGACATTCTGAGATCGTATAATTATGGTTCTTTTTCAGATCTGGGTTAGAAATTGCCTAGAACATAACTTTTCTTCTTCTTTCCGTATGAAAATTTCCATACATATTATTTCTAAGAAGCACAGTGTTTTCTGACTTTCTTTTCTGCTGGTTATTTTACTGGATGATCTGGTGGGTGAGGGAGAGCCCTCCTTTATTCTATCCTTGTCTCACACACGTTTAAGTTGTATCGTAATAAAATTATTATTTTTTTTAATAAATAACCTCGTTATGGGGTAATAGGCCTTCTGTTATCTGCACTTCCTGTGTACTTGTATGTATCACCTTCGTTCTTGCCTTACCCTTAACATTTCCATCAAGTTTGGTTTTAATCGGCTAAAACTGTTTAAGTTGTCCATGTCATGTAGCCTTGACCTTTTGGCTGACTCTCAACACATCCACCAGTTTTCATTAAAATTAGAATAATACTGCTGTAAATATTATGTTCACACACACACACACACACACACACACACACACACACACACACACACACACACCACGATCGCACGAGCCCAGTAAATCCCAATACTCTCACATCGTAGTGAAGAGGGCAGCAGAAAGAAATGAACATGACAGTATTATTGTCGAACAGCTAACAGATAACTATAGACACGGCGCGCGACTCTGAGGTTGTTATTATTGTGTCCTGGCAACCTACCCCTCAACAGTGCGTTCGATTTCGTGTATAATATGAAACACATGTGATTCGTGTATATGTTCATGTATAATAATATTCGTGTATAATATAATCGTGCATAGTAATATCTATCTATCTATCTATAGCCCGACGCCCTAATCCCGCAAAGGGTGGCCGCATACAAAACGCCTCCAAGTCACTCTGTCACCCACCATTTGACTCCCCTCCCCCCAACTCACCCCCCCCTCCCTCATATACATCTCAACTCCATCCCTCCACCTCATCCTTGGTCTACCCCTCCCTCTCCCTCCCTCCACCTCACCTACATACACCCTCTTAGTCAGTCTTTCATTCTCCATCCTCTCCACATGTCCAAACCACCTCAGTGTATTTCTCCTAATCTTTTGAACCACATCCACATCTACCCCACAACGTTCCTTCACTTCTTCATTCGTCAACCTGTCCCTCCATGTCACTCCACATGCTCCTCTCAAGTAACTCATTTCCACTGCTCTCACTCTTGACTTGTTCCCCTCTTGCAAGGTCCACGCCTCGCTTCCATACGTCAGGGTAGGGATCACAATACCATCATGCAGTGACTTCTTAACTTCCATACTCACCTCCCTATTTCTCATCACTGCTTTCAGTGTGCCAACAACCTTCCTTCCCTGCTGTACCCTTTCACGTACTTCATCCCCCAAAGTTCCATCCTTACTCATCACACTACCCAAGTACTTGAATGCACTCGCATTCTCCATATCCTCACCATCCAACCTCACTGCACACACTGTGACTTCATTCCTCTCAAACACCATAACTTTACTTTTGTTTACATTAACTTTTAGCTTCCTCCTCCTACACACTGTCCCAAATTCATTCACCAAACCTTGCAACTCCCATTCATCTTCACTCAACAATACTGTATCATCAGCAAACAGCAACACCGGAAGCTTCCAAATCTCACCTCATTCATTAGGGCCACCCCCACATCCACTGCCCTACCTTGTACCTCCTTTACGACCCCATCCATATATATATTAAACAGCCATGGAGACATTACACACCCCTGTTTCAGTCCCACATTGAGATCAAAGAACTCACTCAGCTCACCATCCACTCGCACCGTAGCCCTAGCTCCCTCGTACATACTCTTCACAGCACTCAACAATTTCCCCTCCACTCCATATATTCTTAATACCTTCCACATACTTTTCCTATCTATTCTGTCATAAGCTTTCTCCAAGTCCATGAAGGCAGCGTACACTTTCCTTCCCTTCTCTAGATACTTCTCCACTAAACATCTTAGAACAAATATCTGATCTACACACCCTTTTCCCTTCCTAAATCCCCCTTGTTCTTCTCCAACTAGCTCCTCTGTCATATGCCTAACCCTATCAATGAGTATTCTACCATATATTTTACCAGTCACACTAAGAAGGCAAATACCCCTATGGTTACCACATACTTCTCTCTCCCCTTTTCCTTTGTACAGAGGAACAATTATACCTGATTTCCAGTCCTCTGGAACTCTTCCCTCTTCCCAAGCCAATCTACACAACTTCCATATCCACTCCACAACAATCTCACCCCCATACCTAAGCATTTCACCACACACTCCATCAATTCCTGGGGCCTTTCTCAGCTTAATCTTCTTCATCGCTTCCACTACTTCCGACCTACTGATCTCTTCCTCCCTCCTCTCATCTCTTCTTCTCCCAGCCATTCCCCAACCACTTATACTCACACTGCTCTCACTCTCTACATTCAACAAATCCTCAAAGTGCTCCTTCCATCTCCTCAATTTCTCTCTCTTCTCCACCAACAATCTATTATTCCTATCTTTCACTCCCCTACTATTTCCCCTTTCACACTGCCTTACTTTCTTAGTAATATGATTCGTGTATATACGAAATCGGACGCACTTTTGAATGGTAAGTTGCCAGGGTACGTTAATGACAACCTCAGAGTCATGAGCCGCGACTATAATAAAACAACAGTCTGTAAACTAAGAGACAGGAAGAGTTTACTGGAATACCTGATGGAAAAATGAAATACATAATTTTCCTAGGTGGGAAGTTAAACGGATCTGTTATCAGTAATAGACTCAAAGCGTTGTATAGCAGCCAGTAACAAGGCAAATAAAATGCTTGGCTTCACCACAAGGAACTTCAATTATAAAACACCTGATGCAATGTCTTATATTTTATACGTCGTTAGTTACACACCCAGAATACTGTGTGCAGCACTGATCCACAAACGTCATTAAGGACGAAGACAAAAAATTCGAGAGAGCGCAACGCTGAGCCACGGAAATGATCCCATCGCCTCGAAATTTATGCTGCATTAGAGCGACTAAATATACCAAATATGTTTTCTCTTTGAAATCGACAAGTCAGTGGGGTTTAAAGATGTATTTAAAAATCTTAACAAATTCGATGATATTAAACAGCATTATTTGTTCGAAGTACAGAATGACACTGTAACCAGAAATAACAGGATGAAGCCCAAAAGCAAGAAATACAGCACTAATATAAGTAATTATTTCAGTATTTGCGTAGAGGACTTGTGGAACAAACTTCCAGCAACAGTACTTATTGCAATAACTATTTATAGGTTTAAAATTCGGTAAGACAAATATTTCGAGAGTATAGGCCATACCTAACTGAATGTTGTTATTTCCACGTTAGTGTATGCTTACGACAGTGAGATGTTTTCTTAATCTTGAGAACATTCGACGATCGGGTATGTTTTTTCTATTGCAGATCTGTTGACTGGAAATTACATAATGTATAGTATAGCTGTTCCGCTTCTACCTCTCCTAAAAAAAAAAAAAAAAAAAAAAAAAATTGAAGCCCCGTTCTTTCGAACAAGCATGTTATTTTTTTTTTTTTTTTCCCCCTATTTTTTCTCTGCCGGTTTTACCGGATGGTGTTGTGGGGTGGGGGAAGAGCCTTCCTCTCTGCTGTATATACTTTACTCTTACATGTTCGTTATAGCTAAGCAGAATTAGCTTTTTTGCCAACAGATAACCTCGTCAAGGGTCGTTGGCCTGTTATCTGTATTTCTAACGCCACAGGCCTGAGAAGTGAAATTTGGGAAATGTATTCCCTTTGGACTGGATAAAAACTCACATGATGAATGTTGCCCGTCAAACATAGCTTGTGGATGTCCTAAGCTTTAACTGGTTAACACACACACACACACACACACACACACACACACACACACACACACACACGTTAACATTGCACCCTCCACTGTTCTACTCATTTTCCGTGCTTGCATCACAATAACCTCAAAAAATAGCATCTAACATTTTGTGGGAAAAAAAAAAAAAAATTATATATATATATATATATATATATATATATATATATATATATATATATATATATATATATATATATATATATATATCACGCTGCGTTTGTGCAAAACGTGTTCTTTTCGGTGTCTCAAAACACTAATTTCCTCCGTCTTTCTACTGGCCAGTCTTTCACATGACATCACCTTGCCTTCAACCACACAAAATACTAGCTTTCACCATTATTATTATTATTATTATTATTATTACAGTATTAATATTAATATTAATATTAATATTATTATTATTATTATTATTATTATTGTTGTTGTTGTTGGTATTATTATTATTATTATTATTATTATTAAATTTATATTCTTTATTTTCCATTCAGAACAATCCTATTACTCAGGGGACGTTGTCGCTGAAGGCAAAGCAGGAAAAGGAACATGAGAACAAAGGGTGTAAAGGGTGTAAAGAATACTAGGTCAGCCCTTGCTTCACTCCCTCCCCTTCCCCCCCCCCAAAAAAAAAAAGTTCATCCCCAAGCATGACGTCACTGGCAGTAGAAAGACGATATCACGGGATAATTTGCCCACAGGAATGCTATCAAAATTTCTCACTTTGTTTTCCAGCGATTCGTATTTTTATTGTAAACTTTTGTTCAAGCTAACAGTCAGACATGTCCATTAAGTGCTGAGGGTTGGGGTGAAGTTCGTGCTATAGTAAGATGATCTTCTTTTTTTTCGGTTTCTTAAGAATAAAGATCGTTTTCTTAGGGACAAAAGTTAGCCTAGTGCTCCACTGTATATACGACACGCTTGGGTCATGTCCGCCAGTCTCTTTCCTCAGTGAGAATAATTTGTGGGCAGAGATGTATACCAAGCCTCTCTTGGCCAAGGAGTATTAGTTAAAGAGATAAAATTTCAGGTTAATATTAGGCAGGAGAAAATAAGAAGTAGAAGAGACAAAAACTAAGGTTAATCTTAGTTTCCGACATTACGTCACACCCCATCAAGGCACGAGAGAAAAACGAATGTGGTGAAATTTCCAATAATCTGTACAGAAAGGTGTAACAACATTCATTTTGACTGTGGGTAAAAGCAGAGTATATAAGTCAATGAACTCTACAAACATGGCCTTGAATCACAGCGACGTATGAGCTGATTCCCGAGTATCTGAATTAATTACCTCAGTTTGTCCGTGTAGTAGATGTCCATGGCCCAGTCCACGGTAACTCCCTTCTTGAGCATGTAGTTGTCGTAGTGGGTCTCGAACATCAGGTAGGTGGAGCCCCCGTGCTTGTCACCCATGGGAATACCAACCCTCTCTGGCAGGCTCTCACCCTAGGAACACACGTCACAGGCGTCATTATTACTTTCTTTGTTTTTCAGAAGAATAGGGGAAGGAAAAACAAATAAAAAAAAACATACACCAGATCACAGGTGTCCTCTCTTCATAAAAAATCTGTAATAGTTGGATTTAGATTGCTGTAGTGGTGGTATATAAGCTTTAACCTCTTGGACCATCCTCTTGTTGGCTTGGGAGATTCGTAATATATCTTCTAGAGTTATTTATTTTCTCCTAGCTTTATTTCCTTTGGCCTGGGAGATTTTGTAATTCCTCTTCCTCAGCGATTCATTGCCAGACGTTTCTAGGGTTCGGCCGAGAAATGCCTTTGTTACCGAGTTACTTACTGACTGATTTACTTTCAAGCTAATCCGAAATTAGCTTTTTGAAGCCTCCCCAGAGCTTCTTGGACAGTCACAGAGGCTTTCCCAATCCCCCCCCCCCTTCCCCCGTGGTCAGTAGAAATTATATCATATTTGGAAAGATCATTGAGTTAGGAATTATTATAAACAGTAAGATTCTTTTTGAATGGCAAGTTAAAGGCAGAAAGTACCTTTTAAAGCCCATTGTTTGGTTCAGGGCTCATATTCAGATTTCTAAGTCATATTTACAAAAACTCTTAAGCCATGTTGATGAAGACTCTTAGACTAAAAGTTTTATAAGTGACTTAGAATTCTTTATGTAATAACTGAACTGAAACTTAACAAATGAATCACTGGTCTTGGCCGTGATTCGATGTCAGGCCCTCGTGCTTCATAGGTGTGCACGTTACCACTGGGCCAAGGAGAGGATTCCCACTTTACCTCAAGGCAACTCAGGCTTTTAAAGACCCCATTACATAACCATGTTCTCCCCTTGGTGATTAATTTGGTGATTTTTGAACATGGTAGTGTAACACTGGAGGCCACCATTGGGGACGCTGTGGACCACACTGAACAGCTCATCCCCGGGATGTTAGGACTAGGACACTGTCAGCTAACCAACAACATCATTGCCCTCCATGCCTCACCTCACATCCAACACCGCTGACAACCAATGTAATAACCGAAGTGAAACTTAACAAAATAATCACACTGGCCTGGCAGAGATTCAGTCCCAGGCCCTCGCGCTTCCATATGAAGCACGAGGGCCTGGGAGATTTCGTAACATTTCTTCCTCAGTGATTTATCTTGCCTATTACCCCTTCTTATTTTGTCCTTCTTGTTTGTTACAGATACAAACTACGTCATAAAAGGAAAGAAGTGGCACGAAGACTCTCGTAGCAATGAGTACACATCAATAACAGTACAGTGCATGGAACACTTAGGTCAAGTAAAACGTATGACAGTACAGTGACTGCTGTAACAGTGCAGATCTACATGTTACGGGGCATTTGTCGTGGGGAAATATGCAAAAAATCTATTTTTATTTTTGCCTCTTCCTTACGTACAGTATTGACTTGAGATTGTTCTGATGTATAATAAGACCTAATTATTTTTTTTTTTGTGCGAGGAAGAAGGAACCAAAGGCCATGAGCCCGCAGTAACAGTTCCCTCCAAAAGAAAAACAAAATACAATAGAGAGCCAAATTCAAGATCTGATCATTTTGAGATGCCTGGACACACTGCGTTTGAAAGACTGGAGATCATAGGAAGCAGGAAATACAGACAGAGGGAGACAGTTCCAGAGCTGACCTGTTGCATAAATGAAAGACTGGGAGTAATGGTTAACTCTTGCATTAGAGAGTTGGACAGAAAAGGGATGAGAGTTTGCCGCCAGACGGGTGCTACGCGCCCGTCGTAGAGGTGGAGGAATGCAAGCAGACAGTTCAGAGGAGCAGTGACCATTAAAGTAGCGATAGAAAAGAGATAAAGATGCAACAGAGCGGCGAAGAGACAGAGGTTGAAGGGAGTCAGTAAGAGGAGGAGAGTTAATGAGACGAAAAGCCTTTGACTCCACCCTATTGAGAAGAGCTGTATGTGGGGAGCCTCCCCACACATGAGAGTTGTACTCCACACAGGGGCGGATAAAACCCCTGTATAGAGTCAACAATTGTGCAGGGTAAAGAAAGCGGAGTCGGCTTAGCACACCCAATCTCTTAGAAGCAGATTTTACAAGAGATGTAATAAGATTTTTCCAAGATAAGTCCCGAGTAAATGAAACCCCAAGCATGTTCAAGGATGATGCAGGATTAAGCTGAATATTATTAAACATTAGTGGGTATACCTGTGGAAGATTTTGTCGGGTTGATAGGTGTAAGAACTGAGTCTTAGATGCATTAAAGACAACCATATTATTTTTACCCCAGTCAGAGATACGAGCCAAGTCAGACATTAGGTGTGCCATAGCCTCATCCCTTGTTTGTTGAAGCAACTGTTGAGATGGGCGTTGCGGGAACCGAATGGAAAGGTGAAGGGTGGAGTCATCAGCGTATGAGTGGATAGGGTTAGATGTACAGCTTAGAAGATCATTGATGAATAAAAGGAAGAGAGTTGGTGATAGGACAGAGCCCTGAGGAACACCACTGTTGATAGATCTAGGAGAAGAACGATGGCCGTCTACAACAGCGGCTATAGAACGACCAGAAAGGAAACTAGCGATGAAGGCACAGATAGAAGGATAGAAACCGTAGGAGGGCAGTTTGGAAATTAAAGATTTATGCCAGACTCGATCGAAAGCCTTTGAGATGTCAAGTGCAATGGCAAAGCTTTCGCCAAAGTCCCGAAAGGAGGATGACCAGGAGTCAGAAAGGTAGGTGAGAAGATCGCCAGTGGAGCGTCCCTGACGGAACCCATACTGACGATCGGAAAGAAGGTTGTGATAGGAAAGATGCCTTAAAATTTTTCTATTAAGAATTGACTCGAAAACTTTTGAAATACAGGACGTTAAAGCAATTGGACGATAGTTGGAGGGTTGGGAGTGGTCACCCTTCTTTGGGACTGGCTGAATGAGAGCAAACTTCCAGCAAGAAGGAAAGGTACAAGTTGACAGACAAAGGCAAAAGAGTTTGCCTAGGCAGGGTGTAAGCACAGAAGCACAGTTCTTGAGAACAACAGGAGGGACCCCATCAGGCCCATATGCCTTGTTAGTACTGAGGCCAGTGATGGCAGAAAATACATCAACTGAAGAAATTTTAATGTCAGCCATGAGGAAGTCAGAGGGGGGAAGTGATGGAGGAACAGCAACGGAATCGTCTAAGGTGGAATTGGAGGAGAAAGTCTGTGGGAAGAGATCTGCTTTATCAGTAGAAGAAATAGCTACAGAACCATCAGAGTAGAAAAGAGGAGGGAAGGATGATGAGGTAAAGTTGTTAGAAAGATTTTTCGCAAGGTGCCAGATTGAGCGGGAAGAATTCGAGTTGGAGAGTTGACAGCATTTAGTATGGATGAAATTATTTTTAGTAGAGCGAAGAACAGACTTAGCACGATTCCGGGCAGAAACGTAAAGACGATGTGATTCAGGGGTGGGTTGGCTCCGGTACCTTTTGTAGGCCTTCTCCTTGTTGCGGACACCATTAGAACAAGCGTGATTAAACCAAGGCTTTCTTGCGTTAGTCAAAGGATATGAGAAAGGAACGTATGCTTCCCTGCCCGAGAGAATAACCTCTGTAATGCGCAAGGCACACTCAGATGGCTCACGGCCATGGAAGCAATAATCATTACAGGGAAAATCAAAGAAGTACTGCCTGAGGGCCTCCCAGTCCGCGGCTCCAAAATGTCACAGACGACGCTTCCCTGGAGGGTCCACAGGCCGTACCGGAGTGATAGGACAGGTTAAGGTAATAAGGTTGTGATCGGAGGAGCCCAACGGAGAGAAAAGATTAACAGAGTAAGCAAAAGGATTAGTTGTGAGGAAGAGGTCAAGTATGTTGGAGCTCTCTCCAAGGCGGTCAGGGATACGGGTAGGGTGCTGTACAAGCTGCTCTAGGTCATTAAGGATTGAAAAGATGTAGGCTTGTTCACCAGGTGGATCCGTGAAAGGAGAGGAGAGCCAAAGGTGGTGGTGAACATTGAAATCTCCAAGAATGGAGATTTCAGAGAAAGGAGAAATGGACAGAATGTGTTCCATCGTAGAAGTAAGATAGTCGAAGAATTTTTGATAGTCAGTAGAATTAGGGGATAAGTAAACAGCACAGATATATTTAGTCAGAGAATGACAGGAAAGCCGAAGCCAGAGTGTGGAGAATTCAGAAGAATCAAGTTCAGGAACACGAGAGCAAGATAAGTCGTTGCGTATGTATACACAACAGCCACCTTTGGCTTTGAAATGAGTATAGAGAAAGTAGGAGGATACAGAAAGTAGGTTATTTTGCCGTTCATACTATGGATGCGTCATGCAGGACAGGCCTGGAGTCAGTGGAATGTGAAGCTCAAAAACAAAACTTAACAGAAATCTATGCTGAAGCTGCTATTTTAATGATCACCTGGGGTAAGGTAATGTCTATCACTAGTGAAAACCAAGACACAAATTGCATATCCCACATTCTGTATTTCATGTATACCTGCAGCCACCAATATTTTCCAGTAAGGTATATAGCATGCATATGTTTAGTGCACCATTTTCCATATTCATACACGGTTGCCCTTCAGCATAATAGTACTTCTGTGTCAAATTTCATATGTCTGGGAGAATTAGACCAGGAGATAAGGCAAAATGAGTTGTCCTCTTTCAGTGAGCCGTCCTTAAAATAATCTGGTGTAACTCAAGTATTTATTGACCAAAATTTAAAAATGTTTCACCCTCATAATAGCATTTCCATGTCAAATTTCATGTGTCTAGGTGAATTAAATCAGAATATGAGACAAAATGTGTTGTCATCTTTCAGTGGGCTGTCCTGAAAAACTAAGTTTCAATATAAAATATTTCACAAATTGGCTATTTATTGATCAAATTTGTTTGTTCCGAAACCATTTTACTCAGACTTCTGGGGACAAGAAAAAAAATGCATTTTTAAACATTTACACTCTCTTGCTTATGTGTACGACATAGATCTTGAACTTTTAGAATTTAAGAACATATTATTTCTTGCCCAAAACATGTTGCGTAGATGAATAATCACAATTAGTTTTTTGTCTTTAAATTTCTTGGTAAATTACTCTTCAAATGGACAATACTGCAGTATAAACAAATCGTTCTTTCGTTCGTTTAAAGATTTCATGCACATACAGTACAGTGCAGGCCGGGGCATACATTAGCCCGGTCAGTGGGGTATGGGCTGGTTAAAAAATAGTAAGAGGGGAGAACAGGACCTGGGGATTGCCCAGCACACACATCCTGTCTCCTGGCTGGCTTTGTGGTGTGTGTATATAAACAAAGAAGCAACAACATTTTTATCGACACGAGTAATGTGTGCCGTGACAAACGCCCCTTAAGAACGTTTAATTGGTTGGCCTCACTTTATGACCAAAGAATATAGCAAAGAATGAAATTTTTAAAGCAATCTACTCGAAAATAATATTAGTAAAAGAAATTTTAACACTAATTCTCTTATTTTAACCCATTCTTTCCCAGAGCTTAATGAAATCGACTGGAAGAAACAAAAATGGAGCACTGAACGTCATAGTGCTGAAATGATTATTGAGGATTGTTGCTAACACATTCAGCGCCAGGGAGTCTCTTATACTGAATACATATTAACCAACTATAGCAAGAAGAAGGGAAAATTACACCAGCATATTTAACGGGCTAAATTAAGATTAACAAAACTCTAACCTCCTTATTCTGAAGTGACAGTATTCAGACAGACAATACTAGACAGGGGCAAGGTTATAGACAAAGACTATAATGATTCTAAAGTATGGTTATTTACTGAACCCTTAGACGACAAGAAGCCACTCCTAAGCTGAGTATAAACATCAGGAGAATATAATAAGTCAAAATATCTGTCCTCGTCACAGGGTTTAGAATATACCAAAAGCAGTTTCAATCATCTGTACAAGGAGTGGTCAGCTAAGGCGCTCGGAAACGAAGACAGACTAGACTCATAAAGCGATATTATAACGTGAAAACAGAGACAAAGTTCCAGTGTTTCCTACTTATGTTTTTAGCGCTAGTCTGCCTTCATTTCTGTTCGCCTCAAATCATTTACCTCACTGCCGATGGCCCAGAGGATGAAGAAGCGGTTGCACTGGTAGAGGTGTTCTGAGGAAGAATTCATAAAAGATAACTTTTTTTCATGAAAGTCTCCAAACGCGAGGAACATCAGGAATATTTTTTCTTCATTTTCATTCTAGTTTGGTTATGAAGGTGCTTCTATCATCAGGAATAATTGTGTGTGTGTGTGTGTGTGTGTGTGTGTGTGTGTGTGTGTGTGTGTGTTCCTTCAGTTTCATTTAGTGTCGCTATGGGGTGTTTAGTAGCCGTGTGAACGAAGATAAAATTATAACAAAGTAATCATACACAGCTAAGGACTTGTGCTTAGAGTTTTAATCGGTGGCAGGAAGACAAGACCCAAGACTCAGATTTTTGAAGAATATTTATAGAACGCCTGTGATAGATATGATTAGCCTGCATCCCATATTACAGTGCGCAGTCAGCAAAAATATGGAGACGCAACACACGTTCCGGCTGGTCAGACTAGTGCACTCGGTACAGATGGGGACCTGGAGACAACTAGAAAGACCAAAGGCTGGAAGTTTGCGGAAGAGTTGTTCTTTACAGGAGAAAAAAAAAAATCCATTTTAAAAAGCCATTCATTTCGAGATGCTTGGACACTTTGCGCTTAGAATACTGGAGGTCATAGGCAAAGGGAAATGCACACTAACATAGATCCTAAGGCGACCATCTGGATACAGGAAGGATTGAAAGTATCAGATAATATTTTCCTTTTACCGATTGGAGAGAAAAGCCCGGTGAGTGCGTCGCTAGACAGATAATGTGTACCTGCAATAATGGATGCTGGATGCAACTAGCCAAAAAAAAAAAAAAAAAAGAAAAAAAAACAGGGTCGTGCTCTGACGAAAACTGAGACAACAAACACCGATTGTCTGTCACAGTGACCCTCAAACAGTTGACAGGTATAAATCTAAATCTCCATCTGTATCCGTCACACGGTTCAGAAAACATCGTCAAAGATCTGGGGCTTGTCTTCTCTTTCTCGATTCAGGTTTTAACCTCTTTAGCCTGAGGACGTCTTTTTGTACTCTGTTCTTCCTACTGCCAGGCGACTTAGGTTAGAGTACCATAGTAGTAAACCAGTTCATGAAATTGTATAATAAAATCTTTCCAGCTTAAAAAGTCTTTCCCAAGCTGAGTACAATCATTTTCGGGTTGTAGGAGTTAGGAGTTTGGCGTGTTTCGCTAGTTTTAAATAATTGTGAGACAAAACTGTGAAGAGATATGATTTCTTCCTATACACATGAGCCATAGTTCTGCTAACTCTCTACCCGTACCCCTGACTGCAACAAAAGCCATACAGTGATTCGTAGCTTTTCCAGACTGCAATAGTGTCAGCGCGAGCTGTTCCTGTTTAGCAAAGCTTCTAACTACCACCTTAGCAGTGAACAGTAGGTGTGGGATTCACAAACATATTTGCGACTGATTCCTTGCCGTGGCAGGTTTATTTTTGTAAAATGAACTATAGGCACGGGAAAGCTATGCACTCTATTTCCATAATCTCCCTGCGTAAAACAGATTTAGCCAGCAATAATTTTTTTCTCATAATGAATGTATGTTTTTCATAGAAGAAATAGTATACTTGGCAGGACTCATAACTCTTCTTTCCCTGTACTTCCTTCTAAAACAAATTTTGTTTACGACAAGGAGTCGATCGTAAATTTTTTCCAGAGTACCATCCAGGGTCATCCTTGGGTGTGAAACTCTGGCTACAACTTCCCTCTAGACAGCGGCAGGATTAGAAGATGAGCAGAAACTATGGCACACACTGTATAGTCAAGGACAAAACTTTGCCCTTTTCTGTATTTCTTTTCCTCTGCTGACGAATATTGAGAGACACATGTATGTTTCTCTGCCCACAGACGATTTACTTATAATGTGTCATGGAGGAAAGTAACGGACATATCACAGGTGTGAATTAGGCCTGGGACTGAGGCCTGGCCTCCGTCTCGTGGCCTCGGACGCGACCTTGGCATCTATCTCCAAAGCTGGCCCTCTGGAAAGGGTTCAGGCCTTGTAACAGTTCCGAGACCAAACCACAGTTATGGATATAGAAGTGAATCCCAGAACACACACACACACACACACACACACACACACACACACACACACACACACACACACACACACACACACACACAGGAAGGGAAAGAATCAGCACAGTGATATGCCTGTTTTTTTTTTTTTTTAATGATAGGAAGAAGGAACCAAAGGCCACGAGCCCGCAATAACTGTTCCTTCCAAGAGAAAAACAAAATACAAGAGAGAGCCAAATTCAAGATCTGATCATTTCGAGACAGATAGATAGGGTTGCAAAGATACACTGAACATAAAAAATAAGCCTATGTGCAGTCAGGACTTTGCCGGAGGTGGAACCCAGAATTATAGAAGTTAAATCTCGGTGAGTGTTCGTGTGGCCCTTATTTAGTGACACAGGGTTTTCTTAATCTAGGTCTTTCTTTCTTTTTGTGGAGACCTTGAAACCACACCACCTACGTCTGAAGTAGTGTTATGAGGCTGGCGGTGTTGATGAGATATAGTTTAAAATGTTGAAACATACGATACTGCAGTCAGTCTGTCATAAGAGAGTGCACCATCATGTCTAGTCCCGAACAAGAACAAGATTGCAATGCCAGCACTATCTTAGGCACGTCAAGTGTGTGAATACAAGCTTAATCCACATCCCAGTATTGTTGTTACCACAGAAGCCAATATTATTTGTGATGGCATCTCTCAGCTTCTGAGTTCGTTAGCAGCATATGTGGTTGTGAAAACTACTGTGGTTTATGTTGTACAACTACTCTGTAATAGGGTACGTCTGTGTAAAATAAATTTAATTTGTCCTAGTTTCTGTTCGTCATTGCAGATAAGCATTCAGCAACTGGTACAGAGATACCTATGAGCTATGTAGATAACACATTCACCATAAATGTTTAAGTGATATGATGGTATTTACATTTACCAGTCATGTCCTATGAATGTCCACAGTACTTTATTTTTTCTAGACCAGCAGCAGTTGGGGTAATACTGCCGCACTGTCGACAACTTCATTCTCTAGTCCTCGTGCGGAACTATCTTTTGAAACTACATTGCTAATTACTGCCCATGGCAAAGGCATCACTCCATGCAAAAGTAAGTGGTTTTTATCAGATGTAAATCAAGTTTCCGTCCAAATATTGAAGCTGAGATTTCTGGTAACTTAACAATGATCAAACCACTGCCATATCTCTCCCTCATAGCTCCTCTACCCAGTTCATTGTCCACTGATGTACGCAATTACCCATATGAATGTTTTCAAAGCGATTCTATCTGCTTCGTTTTTGTATCCTTTATTAATGATGCCCAGAAAAGCAACTTAAAGAGATTCGGACCCATAAAAGATATGATAATAATTAAGGAAAAAAAAGTGTGTCTCTTTTATTGTACTTATATATCTGAAAAGTAATCACTGACCGTAAAACATAATGAAATAGTTTGTGCATTTGGAAAGGGTAGTAGTTTGGTGCTTTTCTGCTAATTATTAAAGTTTTAACAAGGAAATGAATAATGCTTATTGAGTACAAGAAATGAACCCTCTAAAAAGGGGTTTGTGTGAACACTGAAATAACACAGAGGACGACTTTCCGTCACCAAATTATCTGAAATTCCATAAGGGAATAATTATTGGAAGGTCATTAAAACTGGACAGAGACTGGCGAAGCAAATTCCATTCAAAGCTACATAACCAGAAAAATAAAAAGCTCTGAGACAATGAGCATGATCCTGCATTCAGACTTTGACCTTTACCTCCACTTTGACCTACCACTGATCTGTTCAAAAATATCATTACATCTCTGCGTCCCCACACATAATTCTCCAGCCGAGTGCAAGTAGGGTCATTGTCCAAACCCCGTTATAAATTCAGGTTTTCATTATACTTTTGTAAGGTACATGTGAAACCTTCCCCAATGAGTCAAGAGATTGGCGTTTTTACCACTGAATGCAATGTCACTTACGATGGTACTTCTTTGGCGAAACTCAAATTTAGTATATTTTTAGACACTGGCCCTCCTTGCACACAGCCGGAGAACTCATGTGCCAAGTTTGATTCAGACTGCATTATTGATTAAGAGATAATCCCACTCCCTAATGCTGCACCTAGAACTTTGGCCTTGACTCGTTACCTTAAATTCTGTTCATTCTCTTTCAAAATCCAGTAAGTTATTCCCAAACCACTACAAAGTGTTTATGCTAAATCTGATAAATAAACGGAAAAAATATGAATGAGGTAGCTAATGCTGCGTCACGACACTGTACCACGAACTTTGACCTCGGCCTGTGACCTTGATGTTTGATTGTTCAGTAAAGAAAAAACATGACTTCTTTTCCAAACCCACCCACAGTATATGTGCCAAGTTTGATTAGAATAGGATCAGGTGGCATGAGGCTACTTGTTAACATTATACAAACAGACTTGATCACAGAAGCTATTGCCATTTTTAAAAAATGCAAAAGAGAAAAATGCATTGCTTAAAATTAATGAAAAAGTTGCTGGAAGGTGACCCTTTTGTTTTGCACAATTTTTCAAAACCCGAAGAATGTCGTTTTCCAGTCCTGTATCCCACGCATCCCTTAGCAAATGTGAGTCGTGAAATGGTGGTGAGGGTGTTTTCAGCTTTGGTTAGGTGTTGGTTTGTGCAATACTTTTCACTAGCTTTCCTGGATTCACAAAAATCGTAGCAAGTTAATGTTTGTTTCATAATAGTCTTCATGAAAAGAAATAGCGGTAAAACAACTCTCACTTCCTCCTCTCTCTCTACCAGGAATTACTTCTGCTCCATTCTGCCGTCAGTTCATCCTGCCATCATCCCCTCACTACCGTTGTCTGCTTTCATCCTCCTCTCCCTCATGACCCGTCAACAAGAAACAACCAGAAGTGTGCGTAATAGGGACAGGGCAATGTCACTGTTTCACCGGCAAGGAGTTGTACAGTTCCTACCTGGCATATTGGGTGTGTAGCACTCATAGCCTGGGTGACCCACATACTGCTCCAAAGTCCGGCTTGCATCAGTCCCGTCCTGCGTGTGGCACTCAAACGCCACAACGTGATGAAGGTTACTACGAGCGTTCCTCCCATATTTCAAGCTGAACTGTAGAAGTAATAAAGCCATGAACAAAATACATGCATGAACATACAGTAAATGCACCCATAAATAAATTATGCACCCATTAACATCCATTCAGCAGTATTCATATTTGCTTACATTCATTCTAGTCATTTTAAGTAATTTAAATACGTCTGGGCACAATCAGGTTAATTTATGTTCTTCAAGGTTACCTCAGGTCAAGTGCATAATCAGTTCAGGTTAAATATATTCAGTGAAAGCATTTTTATTAAAATTTACTTGACTTACTTCAAGACCGCTGTTTTTAACCTCTTCATGCAAGATGACACAACGTGAATCATAAGCCTTGCAATCTGAAGTGACAGATGACCCAACATGATGCAACTTCCCTATAAATGGTAGTAGAAACTTTTCCTGTGGATGGATTTGTGTCAAATTTGGTTGAGTCAAAGCTGAGGATAGCCAGGTCTAGGGGAAATAATGGCAACACCCGGGAGCTTATCGGTGGAGCCAGCGGCCTATATTTAGCTCAGTACTCTCCTGGCAGTCAGGCTCAAAGGGTGTGTGAGCGCACGTCGGGCATTTAAACCCGCGTTTGCTATTACCGCACCGCCCATACCTTACGTGTGTATAGTGATATTGTGTTGTATATAGTGCAGTGTGCTTGTGAAGAACGTTAAAAGTGTATTCTTATATTTTTTCAGGGAAAGCCAGATTTGAAAATTCATAACTGATTTTTACCGGTCCGTTGCAGTATTACACTACGGAAAAAATGTCTTGCAAGAAGTTATCCGAGAAGGACTGTATAGAAATACTTGTTCAGTGGCAGTGAGAGTGAGGAAAGTGATAGTGAAACAGATAGTGAATATATTGAGGAGGAGAGAGTGAGGAGCAGGAGAGCGAGGGGGAAATCTGACCTGAGGAGTGATAAGCGCAAACCCCAGGTCAAGGCCGCGGAGATAAGCACACCAGAGAGTAGTAGTAGCACCATCACTACCACCACTCCTTTCACCACTGCCACCACTGGTGTTACTAAAACTCCTGTTACCGCCATCACTCTGACGACATTTTTCACCTCTCTAGAGACTACCACCATCCCTGCCATCATTCCTATCACCCCAGACACCGCTGCCTTCACTGCCACCACTGAAACCACCCTGACCCTGGAGACTGAGCTGCATTATCGCCACCTATCATCCCCCCCCCCCACCGCAAGCACTGACCTCTTTCCCCATAGTCACCCTACACTCTCACCACACTTGAAATCACCTGCATCTCACCATCCATCCAAGATATTTCCATATCATCTTCCCCAGCTAAATCAGGAAAGTCACTGTCCCCTTCAGACTTCATTCCCCCTGAATATAAGCCATCATCATCAGCAGCAGCAGCACCACAACCATCTTCTCCACAACCATCACCACCACAACCATCTTCATTACAACCATCACAGTAAATCACATTGCAAACACACACACACACACACACACACACACACACACACACACACACACACACACACACACACATCACAAATACTCACACACACACACAGGCTGTGATCGTACCTGTCCTCCTCTGCAGCTCCATCTCCTCTCAAGAAACACCACAACACTGCTAGAGAACATGAGTAACCGGCTTATTTGTCTAGTTTTTATACTATTGTATTGTAAGGTATAAAATGTGTGTTTACTATATATTTCTCATAGGGAAAACGTGGTGGATTTCACTGCTGTTCTCTGTCATTATACTTGTAAAGTATAGGTCGCATAAAAAATGTGAAGAAAGCTTGATCAAGCTGATGATTACTTACGCATACTTTTGTAAAGCAAAGTAACCTATGTGTGAAAATAACTGGAGAAAAGTTACAAAAGACGAACATACTCAGCCTATGGGCCTGAACGTACGTGCTGTCACTGTGCGCAAACTGCATGCAACCCATTGTAACTTTTCAAAATTCATTTTCTCTATAACAATAATGGTTATAACACTGTAAATTATATCATGGGCTTTCTTAACCTCTGGGCTACAAAACTGGTTAGAATTTACATTTATATTTGTTACAGTGTCACTGACAAAATACAAAATAATAAACAAATCAGAGGTTTTTAGGCGATTATCGTAGTTTTTTCGATTTACTCGAAAATTATTGGACGTATCAACTTGACATTTTCACAGACGAAAGATCGTGCAATTCTGCATATAGACATGTCCTTTGCAGCTGTGCGTCATGGGAAAAATTTTTCACGGTGATGTTGGGAAGTTATGAGAAGCTAGTTTTCATGTAAATAAGGTTTATTCACGCTTCATTTCTGTACATTTATTCATCTGTTTTATTTATTTTTTTTCTTATCTGATAGAATAAACATCAACGAAGATGATGGGAAGAGATTAACAACAATAGAAGAACTTTCCGAGGGTAAATTGGGCTATAGAAATTTTTCCCTTGCTGCGCAAGCAGAGCCAGCCTGAGCAAGGTTTTGGTTCTCTGCGTGGAAGCAAAACTTTTTGAAAACTTATGGTGTGCGAGAGGGTTATTTAACTTCTGGTCCGCTGAGGTCACTCAGACTCCATCAAACCCAATCACTGATCAGGCGAACCTTACTCGTATAAAGCCAGGAGCAAAAAATTAGTCCCTTTCATACTAAAGTTTCCAATTTTTTTCTTCATCATCATCATCATCTTTTTCACTTGCACTGTGATATGCAAAGTGAACCTATATGAGCACAGTGTGCGTTTGTTTTCTTGTTTCCTCTCCCAAGAGGAAGTGTTTTATTGCATTTCCCAAAGCAATGTTCTTTTCTGTGTTTTTTTGTGTTACTTTTGTTGTTCTTACCACCACTTGTTGCCACGGCCTCGTAACTTTATTTCTGGGCTGATTAGTCTGAAAATTACCATGCATATATTTTATCTGGACCTGATATCTCGAGACAGTTTTTATATTTTCAGTTTGAACCCTTGATTGCATTTTATATTCCCCAGAGTGTAAAAAGACGGATACAGAACAACCAAAAGACGATCGTGAAATCATCAGACACCAAAACACCCAGTCTGTTCGTAGACTTTAAAAAACACCCATCCCAATAAAAGGACGGGTTTCCAGAGATAAAGTTTGAGGGCCTAAGGGCGCTGAGCCGGGATGAGAGTTTCCGTCCGTTCTTTCGTCCGCGCTCTAGAGGCCGTTGTCAAGGGAAACACAGTAATGGACCGATTTAGAAGACTGAGGTGTTGAGTGAATCCTCTCCATCTGACGCTGTGCGCCTGTCGCATTGATGGACATGCCCAAAGTCACAGTGACCACAACTGTCTGTATGTCTGTATAATCGGTAAGGGATGTCAACATGCTGTAATTTATGCCCTCATCATAATTTTGATACAACTCACTATAAACTGGCAATCTGCAAAAACTTTAAATACCGGCCTGTGTCGCTACCTCAATAAGTGGTCAGGCAAATACGTAGGGAAGTAGAGCTGTGGGTAGGCAGGAAAGTCTGAAAGTGGAGAAGTATGTAGACTTGTAGACAAGGAGGTAAGGAGGTCGGGAGGGAGGCAAGTAAGCAGGTAGGGAGTTAGGGGACGGGAGTAGGTTGGCTGGTAGGTAGGTAAGAAGGTGGAGTGGGGAGCAGACAGGGAGGTAGGTAGGTATACAAGTTGGTAGGTATGAAAGCAGGTAGTGAGGGAGGCAGGCACGGGGTTAAGGTAGGAAGAAAGGCAAGTAGTTGAAGAGGAAGGTAAGCAGGAAAAAGCAACAAGAAGTGCAGTTTATCCCTTATGTTGTGAAGGAATAATTTGCACCTTAATACCACAGTGCAACAGAATGGCCGCATAACCCGAAATCAATGCGAAAAACAACGAATCCACTGTACACGGCAAGGATCATACGTGACTTGCTGCGAGACCCTATCGTGGCAAAATGCAGCCAGTACCGTAATTTCGAACGGGTTACAGTAGAGGTGAGTTCAGTCTGAATATGACCCCTACTCTGATTGCTCTGTGATTCTATCCAAATGAGTTACAAATAGATACATGTATATGCGCGTGAGTAACAAACTTTGGGAAATATCATCAATTTTCTTGCAAATGTTGCCACTCTTTTCATTAAAATTTATTTTTTTATTTTTTATTTTTTTTCTTCATGCATTCGCTCATGTATTTACTGAAAGGCAGGAGTTATGAAAAGGTGGGGCTGGGTAAATAAGATCGGATAGGATGAAAGAGTACAGCCTGTGAAAGCGGGCATTGTACGCGAGGTAAGATAAGTGAGAAAAAGGTTTAAATCAAACTTTTCACCCAGAAGATAAAGAACAGGAAGAACACGACAGGAAGAATACATTGTTCTCCGGTACCGTTTTCAGAATGTAATATTTCTGTATACTCTGGTTTTATTGCTGATTGAGACACGGGCCTCTGCTGTCATGTATTCCAGTAGTGTCTATACAGCGACAGGACTCACCCCAAGGTAATGGTGTTTCTTTTGCCACTTTGGTATCTTCTCAACGTGGCACCAGTAGAATGTGTTCTGCGTGTGTGGCACTGTGACACTCTGACTCACTCGCCACACCTGCGCATCCTCTGGCACCATCTCCTGGTAGAATGGCATCAACACATAGGCGAACCTGATGAAAATAAGGGCTTATGAGGGTACACAGAGGCAGGCAGGGTACGCAGGCCTAAAGACAAGGTAAACTGTACAAAACATTCATTGTAACATCTATCTATATACCTAGGCTGCTTCCCCCAAGGAAAGGGAGGTAGTTGTAACATAATACGAAGAAAGTTCACAAAAATGCACAGAACAACAATTATTAGTGTCGAAGACTCATGGCAGCAATGCATATAAACCAGGTAGACAAAAACAAATGTATACGATTATAGTGAGGCAAATTTTTCGGGCTCTTTGGGCCAGTTCAGGTGGATCTGCACTGTCGGGGCCTCTCTAGATGCTTGTGAGAATGGACTGAGACTAGTCGTTTCCTGAACGTTGCTCCTTTTGAATGGGAGAAACAAGTGGGAGCAACAAGGAAGCAATTAACTGAGTTATGTAAAAAAATAATGAAAGATAATACGTCAGGTAAATCATTAATGTCAGTTATTAATGCACGGTTGCTTCTACTGTACAATAATTTAGTAGTTGTTCACCATCATTCATAATACCATGATTCTTACCACACAGTGTTAGTGCAAGACTGAAATAGAATTGACTTAAACCAGTGTTACAGTTCTCATCCTTGAGGAATTACTACTGAGAAATACTTGCTACTGCCGTCTTTACTTTTTATATTCCCTTGAGACTAAAAAAATTATATTTTTCTCCAGACATATTTTTTCCATTAGTTTAGGAATAAATAAGTGATTTCAGTTTAGGTCTTAGTGATCATTAATTTCATTAAGAGTCTGCATTATAATCATCACCTTACCACATTAGTACTGGCTGTCAATTATGTGAAATCCATTTTTGTTTTAACATTTATCTTTTGAGCATAGTGACAGTCTTTATGCTATCAGCCTTTTACCCTCTACCAAAAACTACCTTTTTCGCTTGGTGCTAAAGTGCAGCTTTGTGTACAAGCAGCTCGTCAGTTCAGTCCAGAAGACGGGCCGAGTAGTCCAGTCTAGACAGGCTAAACTGCTTCGCCAGAACTCCCATGAAACTGACCCAGTCAGCCTGGACTGGTCGTGAAAATGCACTATACTTCGTTTACTCTAACTTGGCCCAGATTTTCATGCTTTTGAAGCTAATTTCTTATAACTCAGTGGTAGAAAAATCCAGCGCTACGGTTCTACATTCCTTTTATAACATTTCTCTGTGACAGGCATCATATTCTAGTGCTGATGTATACTTACAGTTCAGCATTCATTTTGGAGATATGGAAAGTTCAGGCCAAGATAGTATAACAGAGTATGGTACTTGGCCAACTGACAAACTCATGACATCAGTGACTTACTTGTTTCCCCGATGAGGACCGTGGTAGGAAGGGTGTTCGTCACTGGGGTCGCTGTCTCCCCACGCGTACAGCAGCCGCACAGTGTCATTCTGTCGTGGAAAATTTGGCACAGCGTCTAGTCCCGCCATTTCAGTTATATCTATTTTCCGTTTTTATTCTTGCTTGATTGTTTTATTCATATTAGGAGGGACTTTTTCCAAGTAGACGGTTTATATATTGCCGTCGTTAAATCTTTTAATACAAGTGGTCTCTCCTAAACTTAACAAAAAATCAACTGGTGATAAGAAAAAACAAAATTAAGAAACATTAAGCAACTTGCATATAACTGAATGCCCCTACTCAGAGCAAAACCCCTCACCCATTGGCAACTCAGAAACACAAGAATGGTCAAACATAGTCGCACGAGCAGGTTTTCTGGCATTTTTTTTTTTCTAGGAACATTGTCCTCGCAACATCTCTTGATAACTTTCAAGGGAATATTTTAACACAAACTTTCACAGCCACGGGCAACCTATGAAAAGCTACCACCATCATCGAGTTACCTGAGAAAACCTGCCACAAAACTGCTCGTGTGGCGCCTCCTTAACTCTGCAGGTGACACATATACAGTATGTAGCGCCATACCTCAACTATACAACATAATTTCACACTGTCCGACATTCATACAACAGAGGCAGCAACACAATATGTCAAGTGTGCTCGACTCTGTGATGTTCGCCCAGGTAAATCGGTCTGGTATATCCTTATCGTGGGCCTGCTCAGTCTCTTCCAACAACTGCAATCGCACACTTACTGTAAGGACGTAATCGTGCGGGTCGCAGGTGTTGATGTCCCTGGCCACAACAAGGACGGTGTGCGTGTCGTTCTCGTGTGCGTGCAGCGGCCGCCAGTCAGCGTGGTCGTCGAGGGGCGGTGTGAGTTCACCCACGCCGTGGCGGTCCTGCAGGAACAGTCGTCCGTCCTTCACCCAGGCGGTGATCATGTCCCCGCCAGTCATCCCGCCATTAGACGAGAACCCGAACCCCAGCCAGCCAAGGGTGCGAGCATGGATCTCCCACACCACCTCCTGCATCGGAACAATGGTACTTAGGAATACCAAAAGGAGCATAACGTTGACACACCAACATTGTCAGGGAAATTATAACACACCAGCCATCCCGACATAGGCCGGAAACACAAACCCTAGCTAGCCACGAGTGCCAGCATGGATCTCCCACACCACCTCCCATCAGTGATAGAGACACTTAGCAATACCAAAATAAGGCATTAATTAACACGGCAACATTGTCAGGGGGAAACCTAACACGACAGTCATTATTCCGTTCGACGAGAATATGAACCTCAGCCAACCTCAGGTGCGGGTATGTATCTCTCACAAAATATACCCCCAGAGAAACATTGACACACCAGAAACTGATTTGTATGCCTTAACCATTTGACTGTTGGGATGAACAAACTCGTTTTGTGTTGTCCTAATTTGATTCTTCAGCGTACCAAGAGGGGAGAAAGAGTCACTCGAGATGGTTTTCGAAGCAATTGCTAGGATTTCTCTCCCAGCTGAACAAAATCCTCTGCTGCCAGGCTGAAAAAAATGTTCAAGGACCTCAGCAGCAAGCAAAGTATTAAATTATAAGCAAGCCCCTGATTTCTACGGTCACTTATGGAACACGTGAAATTGGCCGATGTGATTAGCCTGCATCCCACATTACAGTGTAGTCAGCAACGTTACAGAAAGTTCAGATGTGTTCTATCATTTCGAGCATCAAATAATAGCGTCAGTAACTGAGGGCTTTACCTCCGGTTTGTTTTCATAGTTCAAATATTGTGGTGTTTTGACTTAGCTTTTGTTGTTGCTGCTCAGCCCCGGTCCATCTGTCCGAGCAGATCCATCGACCGCATGGAAGCAGCTTGTCCCTATGGGGTTGTCCTATAGGTGTCCTACACTGGTGATGTTGTGTGTATGTCTTAGTGTGGCATGTGCTGTACAGTGCTCCATTATGTGTTACGTTGTGTGGTCCTATTCTACAAGCAGGGCACGTGTCATCTGTGATTCTACCCAGCCCATAGCTGACCTGGTAGGTAAACAGGGCTGGGTTATATCCTCATCTAAGCCTAGGTAAATGATCTCGATCAGATCTGCTGAAGTATAGCTCCAATGGGTGGGTGTCAGGATGCGGGGCTTGCAATATAGCGCTCTGATCAAGGTGTGGTATTGCCTTGCAAGTGAGTATATAGGTGTTTCTTGATTGCTTGTGTTGGATTGTCTGGAAGTAGGATATTGTTGTAGAAGGTTTGATATTGTATGGTGATTGTTTTATGTGCCAGGGTGTGTTGTGTGTCTCTGCCATGTAATGACATGGGCGTTATGTACTGGCACAGACTGCTACATAGACCTGTGTACATACCTCTCATATCAAGGTAACCTCTGACAGACAGGACTTTAGCTTCAGAATGTGAGCTGTGGCAGTGGTTTTGGTGCAGGCAATGGTGATAGGTCAGGCGTGGTTCTGTATGATTTGCAAGGTGAGCAATAAATATTAGAAAGGATGGGAGTCCATGCCGGGAAAGCCCATGGCGAAAATAGGTCCATGGTGAAAATTGGTCCATGGGGAAACTAGGTTCATGGTATAAATAGGCCCATGGTGAAATTAGGTCCATGAGGGAAATATGTTTATGAAGGAAAATAGGTAAGTCTGGAAAATAGGTTCATGCGGGAAAGTACGTTCTTGACAAAAAATGAGTCCAAGAGGAAAACTGGTCAATGGGAGAACTGATCCCTGAGGAAAATTAGATGGGCTGTGAACTGCCCCTTAGGGGGTGTGGCTGGAGACAGGCATAAGTGCTAATGATCTTGACACAATGTCAATGTTATTATTTGCATGTTGTGCTATAGGCAGTGTAGCAGGTAAATCAAATCTTACTGCTGTAATTCGTACGAATAAAACAAAGACATTACATATGTAACAAAAGAGATGCAGTCATCACTGTCGTCATCTTGACCTATTTTTTCCACCTAAGGATGGGGTGAGATAGGATGCAGAAAACAATGCAAGGGAAAATAGGAAAGTGGGAGAACTGTTAACTGCATACCTAGTATATTGGGATGGATACAGTCACTGTGAATTAGTACTATATTTAACTTCTCTGGGTTAAGCCTGGTATACAGCCAGCTTCACTGAGCGAATTTGTCCCACACAGCTGCCTGGGGGAGGTATAATTTTCCAAAATAAATCACGGAGAAAAAGATGCTACTAAGGCTCCTATGTAATTCAGACAATGACCTCTTGGCCCACAAACCTGCTTGTTTAGGTCCGGTGTCCAGAGCACTGTGAAAACGCCGTCAGGATCCAGCACGGCCTGGTGTGTGTGCTCAGCTTGGTGGTGGGCGGGCAGGGAACACAGCTGCACTTCAGCTGCCACGTCAAGCCTGGGTCTGTTGAGTCTGTCTGCCTCACTGATGCCAGTCATAACAGCCGCCACCGCCACCACCCACCACAACAGCCCCGTCAGACCCATACCTGCAACACTGGGGAGGGACAAGAAAAAGGTTTTGATTAACACCTATAGACCACACGAGGATCATTAAATTCTTGAATCTATTGATGATGTTATCATTCATGCTAACTCCACATGTGTATTTAGTGCCTGTCATTCACTTGCATGCCCCCACTGCAGGAGGTCACCTTGACATGGTGTTGGGGCTTGAAGCGTGGTTGGCAGTGCCACCTACTTTGGAGGCATGCCTACTTTTGTAGGGTTTGGCATTTGTTGGCCATGTGGACTAAGCATCCCCTACATCATTGGTAGAGGAGGCCTGCTGGTATTGTTAGCCCCAGCCCATTTTCCATATAGGGCGGGACTGTTGCCTCCCCACGTGTTTCCCGTGCGTGGCGTCCCGTAGTGCTGGGAGATGGGAGTCCTGGAGGTTGAGCGATGCTGCACGATGTGCCCTGCAGCTAGCAATACACCTCTTTGGTCCCTTATTCTGGCTAGACTGGTGGCCTGGTTGGGCCCAACCAGGTCAATCGGCTGGTCATGCGTTGGCTAAGGTCAAGTGGGCACTGTGGGGCCTGGTGGCTCCTACCGTCCTGGAGTCACCCTTGCCCAGGTCCCCTGGTGGTTACCTGCGTATACTCTCCTGCTACCTCTGGGGTCACCAGTGGTGTTATCCCTGAGATACGACCTCCCTGGTTGGGCTCCATGGTGGGTGGAGGGATGAGGGAATGAAGTTTCTGTCGTATATTAATGGATTATTTAACAAAAAATACTGTTGACGACACCTCATCTGTCCCTGGTAATTCTGCGGAATCGTCCTCTTTAATTGCCACGTTAGAGCCTTTCCAGGTCCCAAAGGACTATCCTCCTCTGACCCAGCATTCAACTAGGAATAGGAGGTCACGTCGGGTTGGTTTGGCTCCGGGGTTCAGTTCGGAAGAGAATGAGCCTGAGACCTTCACTAAGTATCTAGTACTGAAACCCTCTGCTGGTGGTTCAGTGCTGGATATAGATATTTTTGAACTGCACCGAGCCATTGTTTTGCTTGGGGCCGTGAACCGGCGATCTCAACCCAGGTGGATGGTAGCCTACTTATTGAGGTGTCCTCCCCAGTAGAAAGTTCCCATCTCCGGAATCTGACCTCCATATCTGGCAATAGTATGTCCAGTGTACCCCATGGCACCTTCAACCAAAGTAAGGGGGTTATTTACTCTCGGGACCTCCTGCGGTACCCTGAGTCACAGTTATTAGAAGAACTATGCTCTTATGGTGTTGTAAAGGTTGACCAGGTACAGAAGAAGATCGATGGTATTCTGACCCCGACTCTGACGCTGTTTCTGACCTTTGACCGCTTAACGTTGCCTGCTTCCATGAAACTTGCTTGGCTCTCTCTGCCTGTGAAGCCTTATGTTCCGAACCCAAAGTGGTGTTTCCACTGTCAGGGGTATGGGGATGTTAGAAAATTTTGCCAACACGCACTGGCTGGCCATCCTGGTGTTTGTGCCACCTGTGGCGAAATGAGTCATACCAGTGATTGTCCAGGACCCCTTAAATGCTATCACTGTGGGGGTCCTCATGCTGTATTTTCCAAAAACTGTCCTCGCTACTGCCTTGAAAAGGAGGTTTTGAGCATTCGCGCACGTGAGAAGGTTTCCTTTCCAGAAGCAAAGAGGAGGGCCCAGACTCTCTTCTTTCAGCCTGGAGTTTTTTATGTTTCTGTCCTTTCTGGGGCGCCAGTACGTCGTTCTGTGTCCCAGAAGTTGCCACGACCCTTTACAGTGACCACTTCCCCACCTACTGAATTGACGGATGTTAACCCTGGAATTACTAATTACTGATGTGACTGATGCTCGTCCACCCACTGCTCCAACTGTCTCTGCCTCCACTTCAGTGGCTGATGGTTTGCGTACTTCTGTGGTGGCGGCAGATGTACATGTTGACGAGACTCATCCCCCTCAGTCCAGTATGGATGAGGCTTCTTCTGTAATTCGTCAGAGTCCTCAGAGCCTGAAAACCGGCCACCTAAGATCTCTGTTGTCGAACCTTGTATCAACCTCTCTACTGTTCCCTCTGCCTCAGAGGAGGAGGGGTCTAGCCAAGTGGAAGCCGCTGCTACTGGTTCACCTGTAGTCAGGTCCCCACCTGGAGATGGTGTTGGAGAGACCGTTCGTGCGTCCGCTCTGAAAAATACAATGTTATCCTCGCAGAGTTCTAATCCTGTCAACTCTCTTTCCACTTCTGGAGCTTCTAATCGTGGCACTGGCCATCCCACATCACCTAAGGTGGCCTCCAAGCCTCTTTCCAAGCCGAATGTTAATCCATCTCAAAGGAAGAATGTTGTAAAACTTTCCTCTTCCACGTCCTCACGTTTGCCCATGGATGCTCGACATAAAGAACAGGTTCTTGGTGCTGGGCAGTCTCTTACCAAGGGCCTTTCTAAGCATCATTCCAAACTCGCTCGCATGTCAGGAGGTGTACAGTCCCGCACTTAATCATTTTCCCCTCCACTATGGGTTCTATCATCCAGTGGAATTGTCAAGGTCTACGTGCTAACTATGAGGAACTGTGTCATCTTGTTTCTCAATTTACTCCTCTATGCATGTGTATCCAGGAGACCATGGTTGGTGATACTGCTCCTGCTGGTCCTTCTGGCTACAGTGCTTTTTATTCTGATCCTCTGCCAGGCCAAGGTCATCAAGAAGGTGCTGCTATCTTCCTTCGCAGGATATTCCATATAGTCATCTGGATATTTCCAGTCCCTTGCAGGCAGTTGCTGTCCGGATGTTTTTACGTCGGCAGTATACAGTTTGCAGTTTTTATCTACCTCCTAGTGCTACTGTTGAAAGGGCGGATCTGGAACGCCTTATTCATGGCCTTCCTTCTCCCTTTCTGTTACTAGGAGATATGAATGGCCACCATCCATTATAGGGAAACGATGAGACTAACCCTCGGGGTGTTATGCTAGCCTCTTTAGTGGAAGGTGAGGAGGTAGGCATTTTAAACTCCAATTTAATGACTTATTTCCATAGCCAGACAGGAACTTTTACTGCCATTGATTTGTCCTTATGTTCAGCTGATGCTGTTTTAGATTTTAACTGGGATGTGTTGCCAGACCTGTATGGCAGCGACCATTTTCCGTTACTCTTAACTGCTAGTGCAGGTGGACCTCAGCCACGTCTTCCTCGCTGGCTTTTGGATAAGGCTGACTGGCCACGTTTCAGGGAATTAAGTTCCATTTCCCTTTCTGTCAACGAGTTTGGCTGTCTTACTGAGGCTGTGTCATATTTCAATACCGTGTTGCACTCAACAGCCCTATTATCTATTCCAAAAACAAAGGGTTGGTTTCCTAAACGTACGGTTCCTTGGTGGAACTCTGAGTGCAGTTCCACAGTGAGAGCCAAACGAGTCGCCTACTCACGACTTCGTCGTCACCGCTGGGATCCTCAGTATTTGGTGGCGTATCAGAGGGCACGAGCTCATATGAGGCGGGTCTTAAAGGAGGCCAAGCGTTCGTCCTGGAAGGGTTATGTTTCCTCCATCAATTCGAGGACTTCCATCACCCAGGTGTGGAAACGGGTAAGGAAAATTTTGGGAAAATTTACTGTTCCATCCCCTCCTGTTTTATTTGCAGCAGGTGGCACTGTGGCTAAGCCATTTGCTGTTGCAGAGTTGCTTGCTGATCATTTTGCCAGTGTGTCACAGAAGGATGCCGATACGCCTTCAGCTTCCCACCGTCAGCGCCTAGAGTCTCGTGGTCTCAGTTTTGCCTCTGCTGGGGAGAGCCTTACAATGTTTCATTTTCAATTTCTGAACTCCAGACGGCTCTATTGCAGTGCCATGATTCCTCTCCTGGTTAATGTTGATATTCCTTATGCCTTTTTATGCCACCTGTCTGGTGAATCCCTGATGTTTTTACTTTCACTGTTTAATAAGATCTGGTGTTCTGGGGAGTTTCCAGCTTGTTGGGGTGTTGCTGTAGTTATCCCCATCCCCAAACCAGGTAAGGACCACCTACAGGCAACGAATTATCGGCCTATTTCTTTGACGTCTTGTATATATATGCAAAGTCTTGGAAAAGATGGTCAATGTTAGGCTTGTGTGGTTTTTAGAGAGAGGTGACTTCTTATCCCCTGCCCAGTATGGTTTTCGAAAAATGCGATCTACCTCTGATGCATTACTGTCCTTGGAATCTTCTGTCTGTGAGGCTTTTTCCACTAACCAACACCAGGTCACGGTCTTCTTCGATCTGGAGAAGGCATATGACACTGCATGGGGTCATGATATTTTACTCTTTCTTCATGAGTTTGGTCTTCGTGGGCACTTGCCTATTTTTATTCAACAGTTTTTATCTAACCGAATTTTAAGGGTCCGAGTGGGAGGAGTGCTTTCTAATGCCTGAGCAGTAGAAGATGGAGTACTACAGGGGAGTATCCTTAGTGTTACTCTGTTTGCTGTTGCCATTAACAGCAGCATCAGTGTACTTCCTGATGGTGTACGAGGATCACTATATGTCGATGACCTCTCGATTTCCTTCACCTCATCTAGAATGTCTCTGATAGAAAGGAAGTTGCAGCTGGCTCTCAATAGAATTTCTGACTGGGCAGAAACTCGAGGTTTCCATTTTTCTACAGCAAAGACAGTGGCTATACATTTTTGTCGTCTTCGAGGGGTTCGCCCAGACCCTGACTTGTATCTCTATGGTAGGAGAATATCCTTCGTGGAAGAGACGCGGTTTCTGGGTCTTCTGTTTAATAGACAACTAACCTGGGTTCCTCATATTCGTTCTGTTAAGGTGGCTTGTCTTAAAGCTTTGAGTCTTTTGAGGGTTTTAGCTCATACCTCTTGGGGTGCTGACCGACAAACCCTCCTCCTCTTGCATAGGTCTCTTATTCTTCCTAAACTTGAATATGGGTGTGAGGTCTACTCCTCTGCAACAGCTGCCCGCCTCCGGTTGTTAAATTCTGTGCATCATGCTGGTGTACGTCTTGCAACAGGGGCATTCAGATCATCCCCAATTCCAAGTCTGTTGGTGGATGCTGGTGTACTCCCCTTGGATTTGCGACACCAGTTGCTAATGATGAGGTGTTGGTATTGTCTTCACCGCATTCCAGACAGTTTCTTGTGCCATTGTCTCCCAGGATTCCCGATCTGTTTTTGACACCCATCCTAATTTCCCAAAGCCATTTGGTTACAGGGTCCAGTCTATTATATTATCCCTCTCTGTCCCGAGACTGGCAATTTGTCCATATCGGATCCCAGGGGTGGGTTCTTGGCTAATCCCTCGTGTGACATTCTGTAGGTCCGTTGTTGAAAAATAGGGCTCACTTCCCTCTCAGGTGTCCCTCTCTCTCTTTTTAGAACATGCCTCCATTCATGAGGGTTCTGTCCCCGTCTATAATGACGGGTCCAAGACTGATACTGGAGTAGGATTTGGTGTTGTCTTCCCTTCCTTTAGTAGGGGCGGTAGTCTTCCTGGTATTACTTCAGTGTATACGGCAGAACTGACTGGAATTTTATATGCTTTGAAAATCATTTTTACTCTCCCCCAATCCGTTTTTGTGATTTTTAGTGACTCGTGTAGTGCTTTGTCTGCACTGGAGTCTTTTAATGCATCCCATCCATTGGTTTTGTCAATTTTAGAGTGGCTTTTTCTTCTTGGCCGTCGTGGCTGCCGTGTAGACTTCTGTTGGGTTCCTGCACATGTTGGTGTGGTGGGCAAGGAGAGGGCAGATACTTTAGCTAAAGCTGCATCTTCTCAACAGCCCCCAACTGACTACCCACTTCCTGCTTCTGATGCAACACCTTACTTGCGGTACGCAATTCGTACATGTCGGCAGAGACACTGGGATGGTGTTTCTCACGATAAACTAAAAGAAATCTTTCAGAGAGTGGTTGTGCTGAGGGTTCTTCCCTCTATGTCTCGGCGACTGGAGGTGGCTCTTGCTAGGCTTTTCATTGGGCATTCTCGGCTTACCCATGGGTTCCTCATGTGTGGTGAGGCTCAACCGTACTGTGATGACTGCCTTGTTCCCCTTACTGTCCATCACTTGCTGGTCGAGTGTCCAAGTCTGGGGGACGTACGTCAGAGGTTCCTCCCTAGACATAAGGGGGCAGATGGTGCTTACTGTTTGTCCTCGATGCTTGGTGAAGCCTCTAGCGATTTTACTGATGTTTTTAGTTTTCTTCAGGAGGCAGGCCTCCTTCCACTTTTATAAGTAATTGATATTTTATCAACTATTCTTATATTATTTTTAGTGTTTTATTCCTACTAACAGATATTAACTTTATTTTGAATAGGCACTTTTTATTTTGCCGTGTCTTTTACTTTGTCATCCGGCGGCATATGACCCTGGCAGTTGCGCCGCCAGATTTTAATTATTTTCAATCGATCAATCACTCGCATGTTGTAATGCAACCATCAGGTGACTCTACAGTGAATATCAAGCTTAACGGTTTTCCTTAATCCAGGAATTCTTTAACTACGATGGATAGTAACATTACACCATTTCCTGGGAAAGGGGAGGAAATATTGTCCCTGTAATCCCTATGAACCTGAAGGCAAAATAGGAGAGTAGTGGGGATAAGAGTTTACCCATCCTCAATTTTTACCTCTAAGAAACGTATAGGAAACTTCGGACCTGAGTACTGTGCCTGCCCATGGCCCAGTAAACAGGTTCACATGGCTATGCAGGCATAATATGTTAAAACACAATAATACATGTAACTACAATATGTAACTATATAGCTATAAGTAACAATATGTAAAACAGGTAGTTATGACCGAGTTCTCCAGGAAGAGACAACTAAACATCCACCTTGCCCTAGACTAATCAAGAACGCCAAACACCCCTGATCATGTGCCGGAAATGTGAACGACACACACACACGTACATACTTACGCACATGTACGCCCACACACTTTAGCAGGAAGCTAGAAGGGGATATAAGACCGATGTCACATGTAGGAGAGTTAGTAGAACAAGTCAGAGTAGGACAGGAGAGAACAAGAGTTAGACAAGGAGAGAGCAACAGGGAGTAGGAGAGTGAGAGTAAAGTAGGAGGACAACAGCTAGCATAAACTGCTACTAACCATACGCTACACGGGTCATGCCAAGCTCTTAACTTTTATTCAAGTAACCGTCACAATAAACTCCACTGATCCAAATTTGCCTTTCATCATCCAACTTAAAATACGAAGAGAATAACGGAACAGAGAAAGCCTACACTGACATCTACAACCCCTCACCATTACTCTTTCCTTGCATCTCCCATCGACGATTGAACCAAATAACCTTCTTTATAGAATTAGACCACTTGGCTATGTCTACTTACATTGGTGGCAGCGGTAAAAACGAACCTACTATGCTCAATTACATTGGCAGCAGCGGTAAACTACGACAAACCACGCCTTAAGAGTTTATTCAACGCTCATCAGTAATAGTTTATACGTTCATCGATATACGCAGGAAACTAATCTCCTGAACCGCTACAGCGGTAAACTACGAAAAACTACGTTCACTGAGACTGATGGGGAGCAGTAAACGAAGCCGATAAACGTCTCTATGAACAATCAACGAGCAAAACTACAATCAAATAATCTACGACTACGCTTAATTTGGCGACTTCACGCAATCGAACCAAAAACAAACAAACAAAGCTGAGAGCAGGAGCTAGCGGTGCATCTACGCACCTTAAATTCGTCCCTAATCGTGCGTAACCACCTCAACCACAACTCCACAATTACGAGAAACAATACCAGTGACAAATTACGTCTATCAACAACTCTACAAGCCTACAAGTTTATCTCAACAAGTACAGTAAAGAAAATCAAATGTACAAGAAGAAGAAACAACGAAAATGAGTGAAGTGTCACCTGAGTAACGCACAACACAGCTGAATTTCCCCCACCTACTCCACTACCCCAGCACGACCCCCACCACTATTCCCCACCACCTTCTCCACCACCAGGAGGAGGCAAGCGAGTGTCTTGACCTCAGATGTGATGACCAAACGATGCTGACGTGTTGATCTTCAACAACATCTCCCTCACCACACCTCACACCAGGACTGTATCTCCTCTGCTGTTCTAGTGAGTTGATTTATTCTAACCAAGGTTGTCTTAGTTAACACTTCATCATTTACATAACTATACATAAAATACTAACACTTAGTTAACAAACCAAGCAATTATATACATATATATTCATCATCATAAATATTACAAACTACACAGTGAGAGACAATTACACGATTTATACTGACATATGTGTTTTATAATTTTATGAGCAATCAAGAGAAAGGTAAAATATGATTTAGTGTGTAATCCCATTATGCTAAGTAGTGTTCCACAATTAGTGCCTGAAGGATCAACATTAACAGTGACAAATACCCTGACACAAACAAAACGATAAAAAAAAATATAAATTCCAAAACACCATCAGACACACAAGAACAAGAGAAAACCAAACTCGGGAAACGAAAGATACACTAGATAAAGAACGGCAAACAGATGCAGTCTACGCTAAAGCAAATAATGATGACACTTGATCAGAATATTCAGATGTAGATAGTGAACTTTATAAAAATTTACCTCCAGTTTACTATAACTTGGACAAGAAGGTATTAACCCTTTTGCACGCAGATGAATTTTAAAAGTTTTCTGTGGTATGACGCATCGGCTTATCTCCCCTCCCCCATGCCCGCTGCACGCTCCATAAAAGTGTATTCTCGGCTCATTTTCACCACCCAAACATATTTATTTTGCCACAAAACCCACGTATTCCTATTCGTGGATGTTTGTTCTACACGATAAGCAAAAAAAACAAAACACTATACATACGTTAGGGCCCCGATAATAAACGTTTGGGAACATACTGTAGATCTCACTTCCCAACATCATAAGTCGAATGTTTACTATTCAATCTTTACATTTTATACAATCATTAGAAAGAGAATTTTATTAGCTTTCGAATGCCGGAGGTCCCAGTTTGATATGAGCTATGGTATTCGAATAATAACCAAAAAGTAAAACCCATTTTGACGGAAGTTTTTTTTTTTTTTTTTTTTTGAGAGCTCTACCGAAGAACTTTTCTCTTCACTGTTATGTTTTTATTTTATCATCCTATGCAGAATTTCACTGGCTTCCTTTTGAGTCAACAATGGTGATCCTAGGCCTCATATTTTCGAGAAAAATTAGAAAAACTATGGTGTACCCACGCTGTGTCATGACTGTAGGGCAGTTTCCTGCCTTCCTCTAAGCTCCTTTCATGTATTTCACCAATTCCTTGTACATTAGATATGCACACTATATTCACATAATTCACTGGCATTATTTTTATAGTTGAATACTCACATTTGGTGCAGGGTAAAGGCAATGTAGTTGATTAGAAACAGTAGTACAATCTTTGTTGGGCCAACGGCTGATAACGACCAGGAATGCTTCACAAACACCAGATTTCCTATTCCAAACACCAAATCTAATCACAACAGTGCCCAACAACTATACATAAGCACTATTGGTATAGGGAAATATGTTGCACGGCCGGGATGGGGGTAAGAGCAGAAATTTAAAGGGCCAAACCGCACAGTACCTCCCCCACTCACAGCTCATTTTGTATTGGGACCCACAGTCACCAAACCATTACTTTTGACAAGCGCTAGTCAAGCAATGATGCCTCCAAAAATGACGGCGATTGGCCGAACTCTGAAAGTTTTTATGCTTTATGGACGACAAAAACATCAGTGAGTATGGGTGCACCCCACACCCATAAGACAAATGCGTCAACGTGGGCGAAGGGGTTAAGGTCAGGAAAAACATATAAATTACCAGTAAATGACGACTGCAAGGAAAACACCGTAAAAATGGCTAATTTAGATGCAGCAGGCACGAGTGCAGTAACTTCTCCACAACATTCCAATAACACTTCACTTCCAGTGTACTGTATATTTGTCATGAAGACAATGAACTCCCAAAATTCTCTGGTACTGAAAAAGACAAGATCGACATAAACACACTTACTGAACAGTGTCAGCAATATTTCATTAGGGGACACATTACAAATGAGAAAGGAAAAATCACTGTTTTTTCAGCTAGAATAAACCAAGGACGATGCCCAGCTGGCAATTTGCTGAAGTCAGACAAGCTGTTGAGAGCTTTAACATTTTAGCAAGTTAAGACAGAATTTCTCAGGAAATTCTCTGGAGGTAGGAATTTTCTTGGTGGTATAACTCCAGAATTAAACAAAATCGTAGACCTTCTAAGGCAAACACACTTATGCTCAGATCTAGGGGATATAACAGCAGATATTTGCACTATTAAGAAAATCTTGTTATCTAGCTTAGAAAACTCAGACTGGGTCACACAGGATGGTAATATGTCACCAGTGCATGTCGTTGACATCACTGGCTACGTATCAGCCCTATGCAAGTTTCCTGACAGGGTGTTAAAGATTGCCAAAACCATCCCGCATAATCGAGAGATTTGTTTACTTGATTTCATTTATGAAGTGGAATTAAACTGCAGTAAAGCTGGCGTGACTGATACATCACAGGCCAACAGGACAGGGATCAAAGTGCCAGAAATTGTAGCAGGGATAAATAAGTCAAGTCCTGGCAAAAGACCAGAGACAGTCTCGTCCAGTTCACACATAAACACACAGTCAAGTTAGCTCAAGGACACGTTCTGCACACCAGGTAACAGGGCGGTACAAAAGTATGACTATTGCGCAAATCCTGGTCACACAAAATATGAGTGTTAAGGTACATAAAGAATAAAGAGGACAGGTATAAGGCAAAAGGGTTCGAACCGTATTGCAGACATCACCGAACCTTCGGTCACTGGACCTCAGACTGTAAAACAATAGAAAAACTGGTATCCAACTATGGGTCAGGGGAAGGTCGTACCAGCACAAAAGAGGACGACACAAAACACACAAATAAACAAATAGTCAACATCGGAAGTCTCTTTGGAAATGAAAGCATTTTGGTCTCTGCTTTATGTGAGGAGGAAGAGATTTCATTTTTTTGGGATTCAGGCTCACCAGTGAATTTAATAACGCAAGATGAGTTAGAAAGGATTTTCAGAAATAGAAGAAAAGTGACACTTTTGGAAAATTCAGACTTAAATTTATACACAGTGGATGGTAAAGAAATACCAGTTATTGGTATGATTGAGTTAAAGATGAAATTCCCAGAGACCACAAAATCATACACTACCACCGTTTACGTAGTAGAAAAATTATCAATTACGGATATTATGTTGCTTGGACTAAACTACATGAGGACACAAAATATAATATTGATGCCCCATTTCAATGGAATTAGCTATGACAGCGAATTCATAGAGGAAATTTCATCTCCTGATACTACCACTAACAATTTATATAAAAACTAGAGTCACAAGAGCGATGACTCACAACTTAAAGAAGGGAGAGTCTACTGTACAATTTCTCAAAGAAAATGGGCGCTTAGACCAGTTGGTACAGGCCGACTGACTCACCCACCCACAGTCCAATCGTGACTCGCTTACTCACTCAGCAAGCATTAATTATGATATAAATTTAGCACCAACATCATTCATACAGGTTACTGTTAAGAGTAAACTGGGAAATTGTAATGTCATTGTATTAGAGGAGACTTAGAATAAATTGCCTTTTGATAGAAAGCGCCCTGTGTTGGATGAATGATAAGGTTGATGTTAATGTCATTTTTACTAACCCCCTGAATGGAGATGTGAAGATAAAGAAAGGAACCTGTATTTGTAGGTTAGAGATTTGCCCAGCTCCTATAAGCGAAGTATTAGTAGCGCGAGCATCAAGCAGAGTAAACTCGTCAGACAGAGAGTGCATAAAGGAGCACTTGGTTTGCTTAGATACTTCTGATGTGGAAAATGATTTATTAAATGTGCTGCAGAAACAATGACAAGCTGTTGCATTACCTGGTGAAAATTTAGATGTACAATCATAAGAAAAAGTATCGTTACCCTCATGACTGCTCGATGCTAAACGAACGTTAGCTGGGCTGTGTGGGCGGGTCCTTGCTGTTCGCCCCTCCCCTATCTAGTGTTGCCATATCACAATCCCATTACAAGAGTTGGAGTAATGAGCAAGAATAAACCACCTGGCGGGGAAATATATAGAAGGTGTTTGCATTACCCTGAGCGCCCCACCGGGGATTCAATAATGAAACTCGGCAGGTTTATTATTTTCCGACTATTCAACACTTATTATCAATAGAATACAACAAATAAATTATTTTGAATAGTATTAAATCTATAGGCATCGACTGTGTGTGTGTGTGTGTGTGTGTGTGTGTGTGTGTTTAATGATAGTCTAGCAGGGGTGCACGAGTTCATTTGTTTGCTTTAGTTGGGTGGTTAAATGCTTTAGATGGATGCTTCAGACGTGTAGAGGCTGTTTTCGAAGCAGGGGGTGGGTATACAAAATATTAAAGCAGTGAGACTGAACACGTATTATTATTTTCTTTCTACTGAACATTTATTATATGTAGAAAGCAATGCATATCATTATTATACTGAAATTTACTAAGTTGGCTTGTATCGGCTGAAGTACTATCATACGTCTGGCACAGGTGCACATACTCATTGCCCGTCTGCATGTGTGTTGCCGACTTCAGACCATTCGGTTATATTTTTATTTAATGAATTCGGTGCCGGATAATAAAACGTATTGTCTCTATGCACGGGTTTGAGTACCGTACAAGCTTTCCTGTCCCGTCATTCCACAACACTTCGTCGTTGTGTCATAGTGCATAGCTCGGAAGGGTAACGATAGTTTTTCTTATGACTGTACAACTTGGGTGTGGAACGCACCACTCTTCTTTGTACCTAAACAAAACGGGAAATGAGGGCAGTTGTTGATTATCGCAAACTTAATCAGGAAACCATTCCCGACCGTATTCCCATGCCATTGTTAAATGATGTCCCGCACAACATTGGACCAGAAAATATGGTCTTCTCTAGTCAATTTATTAAGAGGTTATTAACAGATAGGTTTAGATGTAGAATCCCGCAAATACACTGCTTCTCTACAGACAGTGGGCATTATCAGTATAAGAGAATGCCGGTGGGATTAAGGACAGCTCCAGGCACGTTCTAGCGATTAATGAATAGCATAGTGGCTGGAATATTGACGGTATATTTGTCTTTCTGGACGACATCATAATTGCAACACACACAATAGAAAAACATCTACAGAAATTAGACCAGCTCCTATACAAGTTAGCCAATGTGGGTTTAAAAATTAAGTCTTTCATGAATGGAACTGCTAATGCTGGTAACGGAAGGATCATTATTAATCTGCTACCCATTCACAATGTCCGGCAAATAATTAGTCAAGGCATACATAAGCATGGTTTGAAACCTTTGTTTGAGGAAAGAAATCTGATGTTATATTATCCATATTTGGAAGCAACACTCACAACAACATCAATAGTAGTTCGTGTACCATTCGTAACAGATGATTTGTTCACAGTCTAACAAATATACCAATTTCCTTCTAGGAAAGACGACTCAGTCACCATCAACATCAAAACAGAATTTGTCATGGTCTCCGAGAAACAGGTCTCTGTCACATTCAATAGTGAAACAACAATTGAACACAAATGTCGCACATCATTACATGCATTTAATCTTTGTCCTGCGTACATCTTCACGTTTCAGCCAGCTGAGACAGTCCCTTGTGAAATGGCTGTCATACAAGGTCATGACATCCCTCATCATTGTAACTTCACATTTGCTCCAGATAAACTCATCCATCATCAACGCATTGGACATTCACAGTTCTGCTTCACTCAAAATACATCAGTTTTTGTGGCTTGCCCAGACACATCTCCAGCCCATACACCAGCATCTGGTTTATACATCTCACCAGATTACTGTGCAGTCCAGACACCTACACTATCCACTTTGCCCACTAAAAACCATTATGCCATTCTCAATCACACACACAAGTATTTCCAGCCATTACCTAGGATGAACTTAAATACAAGTGCACACATTAAGTTGGCTTCACCCAAGTATGAAACTATGCAGCTAATAAATCAGACAATACAACTTGGGAAGAATACAGTAGGATTATGTTCAACCCACATTATGTATACAGCCCAGCTCCAGTCATTTTTGTAATTTTCTCCATCATATTTGTTATATTACTTTTGGCCTTGCACAGAAAGCAAGCAAGGATTGCTAACCTGGAATCAGTGTTTAAGAACTGTACAAGGGAGACAAACTGTGTAAATATTGTATATATATTTTACACAAAATAACAAAATTTGGGTCACATAATATAGGCTTACTTTAATTATACTACTGTGTCTCATTTATATATGAATATATACAGCAAGTCCTTCACATATGTATTGTGTAATTGACTACAGTAGACTTGCCATTGTATTGTTTTAATATTACTATTATATTTATATATCCACTACACATGTACCATTTAATTATGTTACAATTATATTACTACAATGACTACAGTTCTAATCACAATATTATCACAATTATGTAACTTTTACAATATGTACTTCACTTAATTAACTTGCAAATTATTGTAATGTGTATATATATGTATTAATATGTTATGACAATATTTAATATCGCTGGTACGACAGTTGGCGTGACCGTGCGATGTGTAGGCATAATATGTTATAACACAGTAATATATGTTACTACAGTATGTAACTAAGTAGCTATAGGTAACAATATGTAAAACAGGTAGTTATGTCTGAGTTCTCCAGGAAGAGATAATTAAACATCCACCTTGCCCTAGACTAATAAAGAATGCCAAACACCCCTGATCATGTGCCGAAAACGTGATCGACACACACACACACTCACACACACACACACACACACACACGCACATACGTACACACACGTACGCCCACACACTTTAGTCGGAAGCTAAAGGGGGATATAAGTCCGATATCACATGTAGGAGTTAGTAGAACAAGTCAGAGTAGGACAGGAGAAAACAAGAGTTAGACAAGGAGAGAGCAATAGGGAGTAGGAGAGTGAGAGTAAAGTAGGAGGACAACAGCTAACATAAACTGCTACTAACCATACGCTACACGGGTCATGCCAAGCTCTTAACTTTTATTCAAGTAACCGTCACAATAAACTCCACCGTCCCAAATTTGCCTATTTCAGCATCCCATTAAAAATAAGAAGAGAATAATGGAACAGAGAAAGCCTACAGTGACATCTACAACGCCTCACCATTACTTTCCTAGCGACTCTTACATCGACAGTTCAACCAAATAACCTTCTCTATAGAATTACACCCCTCGGCTACGTCTGCTTACAGCTCTATGGGGTATGGGAGGCGTAAAAAATGAATAAGAGTTGAAGCAGTGAATGTGTTCAAGAATGCAAAGAATACGGTGTGGTATTGTGTGAAACAAAGATGAAAGGGAGTGACGTGGATGAGTGTTAAGGTGTGAAGTATGTAAGGTCAGTGTGTATACGCGAGGACGGTGGCAATGTGCTGCTTAATTGATGAAATATGAATGGGAGAGAGTAATGAAAGGATTATAAACATGTACACGAGATGTGTATATGTTAAGTTCAAAATAGTGAAGGTGGTGTACACTCCTTGGAATGATAAATGTTAGAAGAAAGACAGGGTTGAAGACACACTACACGGACTGTGATAGGACAGATGATTAAGAGTTCTAAAGTGTTTGTGATTAGAGACTTGAATGAAAGAGCTGGCACTGGTCCTGTAAATTATATATTGGGTCGTCCTGGAGAACCAAGGGAGAGAGATTAGGGCCGGCGACTGAAGGATGCGTCTGTATTGTCAATTTGTATTCTAGGCACAAACAACACAGGGACGCAAGTGGTAAAGGGAGAATGGAGATTGAAACACTGAAAGTGAAGCTGGAAAATAAGAAATGTCAGATGAATATGCATACCAGCTAATGTTAGTGGTTAGTGCAGTTAGGGTCAATGGATTGGGAGGATATGGATTTAAAAAACTTATGAAGTGCATACAGAGAGTTAGGAATGCTAAAGCTGTGTGTGGTGTTGTAAAGGCAACAGCTAGTCAGATATGTGTAGCTTAGAGGAATGAGGTGGTTAGAAGAGAAGTGTAAGGAAAGAGAAAGTAGTGGCTTCGGTGGATGGGAAAAAAGACTGAAATAAATGAGGGAAAGAAAATACTGAGTAACAAACACGTAAAGAGACTAGGATACTGGAAATAGGAACTGGGTAAATAATGATTTGGATGATAAAGAAATACTAGCTGTTCTAGAAAAAATAGGAAACTGTCCTGGGAAGAGGTGCAAAAATGTAGAAATGAAAGTGGAAAAAGTGTAAATGTGTGGGGGATGTGTGAAAGAAGACTAACAAATGGAAATAAAGTCAGGCAGAGATGGAAAGAGTATTTTTGAAAAGCTGATAAGAATAATGAAAGAAGAATGGTAGTGTATACACGGATCTTGTAGTGTGCACATAGTGAGTGTGATGTTGGTAAATGTAACGCTGGGAGAAGCTGTTGTTGTTGCTCAACCCCGGACCATAAATGAACAACTTTCCCGTCTGGGATTGTCTCATAGGTTTGCTACACCGTTGATGTGTTTGCGTCTTTGTGTGATATGTTCTGTGTAGTTGTTCATTATGTATGTTATGTTGTGTGGGCCTATCCTGCAAGCTGGGCTCGTGTCATCTGTGATTCCACCCAACCCAAATCTTAGCTGGTGGCTGAGGAGGGCTGGTTAATGTCCTGGTCACACTTCCTCAATCGTACTGCTTCCTATTCTCACACCAAAGCGTCTCGTGATTTGTGGTTACGTTGCCAGGTGTCCTGTGACTCGTCGTGTAGAAAGATGGGGAGACTGAATCTATCCACAGTCGTGCGGACCACACGTTCTTTTATGAGTGACTGTTCAGTACATGTTATTGAGCTGTGGAGAAATGTTGAGGCCTCGGCGGCTGTTTTGACTGTGTTTATATCAGACAGTGTATTTAGCGTCAAAGTCCCCAACAATGATAGCGTTAGGTGTCTGTGTTAGGGGGAGGTGCTGAGGGTTGTATTGCGCTGGTACAGTATGGGAGGTGTCAGGGGGAATGTAAAAGATGGTCGGGAACAGATCCTAAGGGTTGGTGAAACGGGAGCTCCAGCTCCCCATGCAGGGCCGGATTTAGACCTGTGGAGGCCACTGGGCAGCCTCCGTGTGGAGGCCTCCCTACCTTAGAATTACATAAAGTTGAAGACGTAGTCATGAGGTTTGAAGTTGACCGGTTCCAATTTACCACCTGCTATGACGAAAATTTTCAAGCCATTTTATTGCAGAAAATATATATTTTTTCAAGATTCTTCATATTACTGAAAGTTGAAACCTCAAATAATGGTTTTGTCCAACAATGTAAGATATGACTAGATTTCCTCGGAAATAATATATGTATTACATCCTAACAGAGCACCTCAACTGTGGTGGTCACAGACCTATGCGCCATAGTTTATATACTATAAAAGTTAGCCAGGTTTGTAAATGTAAGGTCAAGTAAATTCTTTATAAAGTATTATTAAAGATGAAGGTTTATATTCAAACTAGTAAAACAAATATACAATTTGTTGAATTTGACAACATACTAACAAAATTATGAATAATTTATAAAACAGAATTTTAGTAAATACTAAATATAACGGCCTACAACCACTGATCCAATTAACTCAGACAGAAGCTGATCAGTTACTAAAAGACAATTGAAAAATGTATAGTAGGCTACCTGCATATACAAACCAGGCACTTTACGAGACTTGACCCTTGCAAAGTCCCTGATCAGCCTGTCAAGCTCAATCTCTCTGAGAATGTCATACTCAATGCCCATCAAGGCGAGATGACTGAGCCTATCATGACACATTGTAGTAGGAAGTCTGTTGTTAATAAACTTAATTTTACTGAATGAACGTTCACCAGAACAGTTTGTGACCATGAGCACCAAGTACATCCGTAGCATTATCTCGACATTTGGAAGTGTATCTGCAACCTTCTTGCCCATCAACAGTTTGTAAAGGAAATGTGCCCTCCCTCTCTCACCTTCTTCGTCTTCTAGAAATTGGGTGAAGATGGGGTAAATGTAGGCTGGCTAAGCTAAGCTAGACGCACCTACGAAATGGCATCAAGTAACACAGGTTAGGCTGTTGAATATAAGAAATAATCATTTTTTTCCCCCGACCTTCACCCTCGGTGTCTCCTTTTCATCTACTAATACCACAAGTGACTTTGTTATATTAGTTAACCATAGAAACAGTCACTGAAACCAATAATATATACCAAATATATCCGAATTTCTGAAATTAACTCAAACTCACCTGCGATTCCCTCTGAATTTGTCAACAAACAATGGGACAAGAATACGTTCCGGGGTATTCGATAAGGGAAATAAATAAATAAATAAATAAATAAATATATATATATATATATATATATATATATATATATATATATATATATATATATATATATTTCTAATTGAAATTCTCATATTCGTTCATGTTCCAAGCAGTTTATAAATATATAAAATATTACAGTGAAAGTACCAGTCTAATATAGCCTAAGCGACACAGAGTCAGTTGAATCTGAGTATGTACGAGGGAGCTAGGGCTACGGTGCGAGTGGATGGTGAGCTGAGTGAGTTCTTTGATCTCAATGTGGGACTGAAACAGGGTTGTGTGATGTCTCCATGGCTGTTTAACATATACTTGGATGGGGTTGTAAAGGAGGTGCAGGGTAGGGCAGTGGATGTGGGGGTGGCTCTAATGAATGAGGGTGAGATTTGGAAGCTTCCGGTGCTGCTGTTTGCTGATGATACAGTACTGTTGAGTGAAGATGAATGGGAGTTGCAAGGTTTGGTGAATGAATTTGGGACAGTGTGTAGGAGGAGGAAGCTGAAAGTTAATGTAAACAAAAGTAAAGTTATGGTGTTTGAGAGGAATGAAGTCACAGAGTGTGCAGTGAGGTTGGATGGTGAGGATATGGAGAATGTGAGTGCATTCAAGTACTTGGGTAGTGTGATGAGTAAGGATGGAACTTTGGGGGATGAAGTGCGTGAAAGGGTACAGCAGGGAAGGAAGGTTGTTGGTACACTGAAAGCAGTGATGAGAAATAGGGAGGTGAGTATGGAAGTTAAGAAGTCACTGCATGATAGTATTGTGATCCCTATCCTGACGTATGGAAGCGAGGCATGGACCTTGCAAGAGGGGAACAAGTCAAGAGTGAGAGCAGTGGAAATGAGTTACTTGAGAGGAGCATGTGGAGTGACGTGGAGGGACAGGTTGACGAATGAAGAAGTGAAGGAACGCTGTGGGGTGGATGTGGATGTGGTTGAGAAGATTAGGAGAAATACACTGAGGTGGTTTGGACATGTGAAGAGAATGGAGAATGAAAGACTGACTAAGAGGGTGTATGTAGGTGAGGTGGAGGGAGGGAGAGGGAGAGGTAGACCGAGGATGAGGTGGAGGGATGGAGCTGAGAGGTATATGAGGGGAGGGGTGAGTTGGGGGGAGGGTAGTCAAATGGTGGGTGACATAGTGATTTGGAGGCGTTTTGTCTGCGGCCACCCTTTGCGGGATTAGGGCGTCGGGCTATAGATAGATAGATAGATAGATAGAGATAGACAAAAAATAAAATGTTTCATAGAAAACTTCAAGTTTTCAAGGTTTAAGGAGTAACTATATGATATGCTTTCTTTCCGGACCTCTGGACTGGTGGTAGTTTTCCGTGATAAAATCGATAAAGGTAAACTCAAAATTTTCATTTCTGTCCTTACACAAATATTTAAAGTAATAATAACAACAACAACAACAATAATAATAATAATAACTGATAATAAAATCACACTGAATGTGTGGAGGTCCCCAGGTTGTGGAGGCCCCTGGGCAGCTGCTCACTTTTCCCACTGCTAAATCCGGCTGTCCCCATGTCACCAGAGAGAGAGGAAAGAATCAACTTGAATTAGAAAACGAGCTGAAGTAAAGGACGTGATAAAATAAATTAAAAAGAAGAAAAGGCAGTGAGCGGGAAATATTTGTAGAAGACACAACATATGGACAATTAAAGCAACAAACTTGGTAACAACTAATTCAAGAAGACCAAGAGCAAGACCAGCAACTAGATGGTGTAATGAAATATAAAATAACTACAGGAGATACAGGATCCCAGATAAAATTAAAAGAGTAAGCGATGAAGACAGAAAACTCGTTAGAGATCTTGGGATTCTGGACAGGAAACAAACAGCATAAAACTGGGATAAGTGAACGTGTGGGACAGGTTTATGTCCTACACTGGAATATTACAGGCTGACTTTGATTACTTATAGTGTAATACCCTCGTATTCTATCATCCATTTTCATTTAGTCTCTCATTTTTCTTTCACTTTCTCAGCCGTTACATAAAATACAGTGGTTACCTTAATCCTGGTAAGGAGGAGGGAGTGAACACTGCACCACCACCGCCTGCCATCCCGGGCTTCGCTCTACTGTGCCTTGCCGAGCACCGGCCGCATGTTGAGTGCTCGCATACACACACACACACACACACACACACACACACACACACACACACACACACACACACACACACATACAAACACACACACACACACACACACACACACACACACACACACACACACACACACACACACACACAGTCGTGAACTGTCTTGATGCAAAATTTCGTTTGAGAATCCCTGTTTACATTTTTCACTCATACAGCCACAGAGCACTTTACAACAAAACAAGAATGAATTTTAATGCGAAAAAAAAAAAAAATACAACGCAAAATCATTTCCGAAAAATTATGAACTCTCACGAGGACTTGTTTTTATTGAAGAAATGGATTAAGCTTCTCTGTGGCTACGGTTTCTCCAGGGACACAATTTGTCTATCATTCCACTGACCCTGCCAGAACCCCGGCCTCCCGCCACTGCCTCCACTCATACACCACACGAAATGGAGGCGTAGCTGTATATTTTCATCATCATCATCATCATCAGCTTCTTCTTCTTCGACTGCCTGTAAACCCCTTTACCATGCTTCCCAGTGGACATAATATTCAGCATGTAATAGCTATATTTCGACATAACCCTTCAAGTATTAAACAGGAAGCGGGGCCAAGGCACAGCAAACCCGTCTCTGACAGTCATTTTAGTGCTAACGCATAAACACAACAGGATTTCTAGTCAAAGATGTCACATATAAGTTTCGAGTAAATAGGGTGAAAATTGACGATTTTATGCCAATTTACAATATTAGGGTCGACCCACCTGACATTGACCTCCCTACCGCTAGCTGGCGGGGTGATCCCCCTGATGTAATCATGCATGTTATAGGATGTAGATTTGAAAGATGCACATTTAGGTTTTAGATTCATGTCGAAATGACGAATTTGAAAGGAGTCTATTTATCTATCTATCTATTGCCAGACGCCTCAATCCCGTTTGGGGTGGCCACAAACAAATCGCCTCCAAGTCGCCCTGTCCCCCGCCATTTCACTGCCCTGCTCCCAACTCACACCCCCCTCTCTCATATACCTCTCCACCCCATCCCTCCATCTCATCCTCGGCCTCCCCTCCCTCTTCCCCCTCCACCTCACTCACATACACTCTCTTCGTCAGTCTTTCACCCTCCATCCTCTCCACATGGCCAAACCACCTCAGTGTGTTCCTCATAACGCTTCCTATCACATCCACATCCACACCACAACGCTCCTTTATATCCTCATTCGTCAGCCTGTCTCTCCATGTGACTCCACAGGCTCCTCTTAAATAACTCATTTCCACTGCTCTCACTCTTGACTTGTGTTGAAAGGAGTTATGGCGAAAAAACGATTTTTTTTCTTATTCATTTTTGGGGCCTACATCCTCGGCCTTGGCCAAATTTGGCCCAAAATTTAATCAAGTGATAAGAAGGTCATAGCCCTGCATCCCTGTAATTTTAGTCATAAGCGCTCCAGTAGTTTTCGCTTAAAATTGTTGACAGACAGACAGACAGAAAAATCCGAGTGATAACAATACCCGAGGGGAGGGGACGGTTAAAAAATATTTTCGTAAAGTCATTCTCTCTCTCTCTCTCTCTCTCTCTCTCTCCGTATCAAAGTTCTGAGATGAGGATATTAATTTACTTACTGGAACTTCCCCCACCCTCCGCTCTCACAGTTCTGCTTACGCGCCTTTAAAACCTCCGGAATTACTCTCTATTAAAAGAAAAATGAACACATTAAGTTTCATGAGGATGTAGCCGATTGATTTAGCTACGTGTGTGTGTGTGTGTGTGTGTGTGTGTGTGTGTGTGTGTGTGTGTGTGTTTATATTACATGGCTGGTTCAGGCTAAGTTTGAATTTTTTTTAGCCATTTTGTCAAGAACCATCAGTCAGTGTTGGTAAAGTTCATTCATTTTAACTTGGCCCAAATTTTCGTCCTATGCAAATTATCTCTCGTGGGTCAGTGGCAGAAAAAGACAGTGCTACGGCTCTACATCCTTTTCATGGAACTTTTTCGTGACTAGCATCATATTAAAGTGCTAATCTCCTGTTACAGATCAGCTAATCAAGACGGAGAGATGGCAATTATAGGCCAACTTAAAACGAACAGACTTTATCACTATGTAAGTTTATAATGTAATGATGTACACACCCCTATACGTTTTCTTTCTTGCCAAGGATGGGGGGGAAGAAAAGGGATTACCCACGTATTCCCCGCTTCTTTTATATGGCGAATGGCCCTTCATTCCGATGATATATATTTTTTTGTTCATTCTTGACAACACCAAACGAACTTACTAAAATCAGGAAGACCCTCATGTCCCGTATTCTCGTAGTTCAAGGAAGCTCCCTAGCACCTCCTTCTCAGCGATTTATTTTTGGATCTGGCTGGTTAATATCACTTTGTATCTTGGTTATGCAGAGTATGACGATATTAGAATGATTTAAGCAAAACGTAAGAGAATAGTAACGTATTATAACCCAAACAATTCGCTTAGGAAGAGGTTCTAGGGAGCTTCGTTAACAGACGGGAATGCGGGCTGTCCATCCCGTCCACTTCGAAAAGCATCTCTTAAGCTGAAAAAAAAAAAAAAAATCGTCAATAGGTAGATACAATCAAATATAAATATCGTCCTCGGGGTGAATGGGTTGAAGGGAGAAGGCGTGAGGGGCTGAAATATCACGCTGTAGTGGCGTTGAGATCTTGCTGCCTAGCACTTGGGTTGTGGTTTGATTCGCATTTCCTAGAACACTGGAAGGGAGAGGAGAAAGGTGTAACATTATACAGTTGACCTATAAATAGGTACAAAACATTGGAGGTTCATGAAAAGAAGCTGACGATGGTGATGGTGATGATAGAGGAGGACGAGGAAGAGGAGGTGGATGGGGACGAGGAGGAAGAGGAGGAGGAGGACGCGAAGAAGAAGAACGGAGGAATAGAGATTATTAATAAGAACGGGAGAAAGAGTAAATAAGGAGAAGGTCATGAAGCGATAATTGTATTCCGTTAATACAGCTCACGGAGTGATTATATGCGCGTCACTGTGGTCGGATTTTGCAGAGATATTACCAAGGCCTTGAGAAGTGACCTTGGATATTGTCATCTAAAAACAACCTCTGTCCAGTGTGAGATCATGCAGCTGTGACGTCAGCGTGTTACAATATATGCCAGCCACCAGCCACGTGGCATGACTGTGAAATCTGGGCAGAGTTTTATAATATTGGCCTTGTAATTTGGTGTCCTCAGAATCTCAAGACAGGTCAAGGCCGTTATACTGCAGTCGCTTTTTTTTTGGTTCATCTGATGGAGCTGAGTCATTTTCACACCTTGAATACTAAGTAGTGGTTGCATGGAATTCACAGAGTCAAGGCTATGAGACAGGGATGAGTCTCCTTGGTCACTAGACAGATTAACCCCCTTGGCCATCAACCGAGCTAAAAGAAGTTAGGGATATTTATCAGGCCAAAGTAAACGCGCTAGTGGAGGTTTAGCAATAAAGATCGTGACTGTAAATGTAATATATCGTAGTCGTCGCCGAGCTATTGTAACAGTGTGTTGATTTGCAGGGATTTTACGAAAAGAGAGAATGTTAGTTGTACTTGTCATAGATGGCAGGAGAAAGATAAAGATGCGTCTGGGGTTTGATTGCAGTTTATTTTCTTCAAAGGGAATATCTCGAGAGTAATACTGAGGTGAGCAATAGTATCTCACAAGAGCAGTACTGAGGTGAGAGCGGTTTTATACTGGCTAACCCCGCGCGCTCCCTTCCTCCTGTCCTCGCCGTGTCTCTATTCCTCTTCTAAAACCCCCTTTCTAATCCTGGTTCTCCCATTTCTCCTGTAAATGACTGGTTGTGTCACGTAAGGGGCACGGGTGTGTGGAACCTTCCCGAGCCTGGGGACTTGCCATCCAGCGTCAAGCACTCCCTTGCTGTGTTTTGATATTCCTTTAACTGAGAATGTGCGAACGTTATTTCCTTTTTCTCCCTAGGGGCATAACTTTCATCTTACCTCCACATTACATATATACATTTACTAGCTATTATGCATTGTGTTATGATATTTTAGAGTCCTGCAAGATTTCAGGATTAAATTCACCTTCCAGGTTATCACATATTAATACATTCGGGGTAGTGAACTCACATAACATTAAGTGACGTTATTTATGATTGATCTTGCCACTGTTTCTGCTGTCTTATCCTTAATTGGGACTAAAGTCACACTTCTTGAGAAATGATCTGTAGCAAAAGAAGAGATATTGAATTATTATTGTAAAGTAAGGGTAACTTAAAGGCTAAGTCAACCGCGACAACGTCCCATGGTTGGTTAGGTAACATGGATATTTCCCTATAGGTGCAAGTGTTAACAAGTTAGCCTTTGTGTCCTCGCACATGACTCACAGCCATCTATATTATTGTATATATCTTTTCGTAACCATAGCCAGTAGTATAACATCCGGGCTTGTCTAACCGTCCTGTCCCTGCCAGGATGTCCTGCATGTGGACTATCGTGTATCAGGTCCTTTAATACGTGAGGTATCATTTCATTAGGTACCACTAACTTGTTTATTAATTTTTCTATGGTTTGGTTGTCAACTGAGTTGATCCTATATAAGGCATTATTGACTACTGCGAATTGTCTTCGAGTGGTATATGTAGCTTGGGTACTTGTATGTCCTCACCACCTTTCCAGCCTGTATATAACTTTAGGATCCATGTTGGATCAAGTCTCTGTGCTTTTGAGATTTCATCATAGTTTGGGATGTTTTCCCCGAGACCTAATGTCGCGACATGAATTGTCATCGGGTTCCCTAGATAGTGCATCGGCGACTAAATTTATTTTGCCATGGATGGAGTGAATATGTACATTAGCCTCCTAGAACACTGAACATGGGTATACTATACCCGAAGTGCCATGACGTCATGCGCATTATGCGGTGTTATTGTGGCAGGCAGGCATCTGGTATCCTCAGTAGCTTCTGTCTGTCCCGAGCCCTGATTCAGATGTAGGTCATGTCACTCCGCTCCTGCACCCTGGAGTTTTCTATGATCATGTGATATACCCAAGTTCTGTGTTATACAGGCCACCTCTCTTCCCTACAGTTTGTGCATGGACTGGGTACTGGTGACCCCTGTGAGCAGAGGCAGAATACCTGGGAAGGGTTTGGGGAAGTTTGGTTGATATTGATGGTGCCATTTTTTTTTATTTTTTTGTGAAATTTTTCCAAAAACTTCTCAACATGTTTGATTTTTTTTTTTTTTTTTGCTTATTTCAAGATTTTTTTTTCTCCTAAATTGTACCTTATCTGTATGAGTTAAGAATTAATATTAGGCTTAATAATAGTAAGGTGCATTAACTTTAGTGAGTAATTGTTAATTTGAGTAGATATGCATATTTACTATTTTTTCCCCTATTTTCCAATGTCTGGTATAATATACCCACTTTTCAGTGATTTTTGTTAAAAAAAAAAAAAAATAGTACCCCAGGGTTAGGGTTATGACTTTATGATTCTTTTTTTTTTTTTTTTTTTCAAAAAAGGTGGCCTGTATCATAAAAATTGATGAATTTTGTTTAAAAAACAAAGAAAAAAGCCCTTATTT
>NC_137024.1:4893036-5041102 GCF_032717465.1 Coenobita brevimanus | reverse complement strand
GTGACGTCCCTTTTCAATCAGTGTGAGCAACTCTTTGTTAAGATACATGTAACAGATGAGAGTGAAAAGATAGCTGTTTCTTCATCATGGATTAACCAAGAAAGATGCCCAGCTGGTGATCTACTGAGATCTTATAAGCTCTTACGAGCTTTGACATACGATGAGTTTAAGACGGAATTCCTAAAGAAATTTTCTGGAGGTATAAATTTCTTGCCATGTATAATTCCAGAATTACATAAGACTGTGGATCTTGAGACAACATACCACAAACCCTTTCTTAGGTGAAATAACAACAGATGTGTCCACAATTAAGAGAACACTCTTAGCCACTATAGAGAACTCAAACTGTGTAACAGTTGATGGGATGATGTCACCCATGCATATTGTAGACATCCTTGATTATGTAGCTGCACTGTGTAAATTACCTGATAAGTATTAAAAATTGTTAAAACTGTCACATACACCCCAGGAATGTGTTTATTAGAGTTTATGAACGAGACAGAGATGAACTGTTGCAAAGCAGAGCTGAATGTAATATCACAACCCAGACAGTACAACCAAAGAGAATTACCAACACAGTGGCAGCCATGAATACATCTAGCCCAAGCACAGAAGAAAAACGATCGCGACCCGAAAACATACAAACCAAACAACAACTGACATCGAGGCAGCTATATCAAACACCAGGCCAAAGGCAGCATCAAAAGTTTGCACGCAGTCCAAGCAGAAACCGTGCCACAGAAGAACCAAAATATGGGAAGTCATCTCGAGGGTCTCATTTGGGAGATAGGTGTACTCTATGTTGTTATTGTGTGAACCCTGGTCACACGAAATCTGAATGCTACATTAAGCTTAAGGAAGATCGAGACAAAGAAAAGGGGATGCAACCATATTGTAGAAAACACAAAAACACAGGACAGTGGACATCATACTGTAAAACAGTTGAAAGGATAGTATCTGTTTTTAAGCCGGGGGAAGGGCATGCCACGACAAAAAACGACCATACATAAAGAAAACCAAGTCTAAAGTGCACACAGGAAGCATACTCGGAAACGAGTATATCTTGGTGCCCTCTTCCTGTATAGATGAAGACATTTCATTATGCTTGGATTCAGGCTCTGCAGTGAATTTAATAACACAAGAGGAATTAGAGATGATTTTTAGAAATAAGAAGAAAGTAATTTTCGTGGAGGAATCTGATTTAGAGTTATATGCTGTAGATGGCAAACAAATAACCGTAAAGGGCATGATGCAATTAGACGTCAGTTTTATAGAGACTACGAGACAAATCTCCGCTATTTTCTATATAGTGCAGAACTTCGCAATTAAACCTAACATATTACTGAATTTGAGAACTATGAGGAAAGAGAATATAGTTTTACTCCCACAAATGAATGGAATTCAACACGATAATGAATTCATAGATGAATTTTCTCCAGAACTGTCACCCAACAATGGTAGAAAATCGAAGGGAGCTGGAACTATCAAACAACTGTTAGATCCTCGTCCCACACTGCCACAGGCTCCAACAGCAGCAGTTCAGTACAGGAAGAACGTTGCCCAATGAGTTGTTCTTCCAGTGGTCAGCGTTTATGTGTACAGTACACAGGATCAGCTCAGGCATCGTAAATAAACACTGGCTTCCTAAGTTCACTGTCTTCATTTTCCACAATTACTCTTAATGCTTTCCAACTTCTCTTCACTATTCTCACAAGCACTGAAGCTATACAAACTTTACTAACTGCAATTACACTTAATGCTTGACAACACTTCACTATTTTCACAAGTTCCAATGATATGCAAACTTCAATAAGTCTTCACTATTTGCCAACAACACTTCACTGTTTTCACAATTACCGAAAATATACAAACTGCACTGACACTGCACTACACTCAAACTGAACTGAAAACCGACTGAACTTGCTCTAGTCTCTTCCCCATACTTATATAAGCTTACATTACTAGAGAAACTTCTAGCAAAAACTCGATGGGGCCACAGTTAATAGTTACCAACTAGGAGACGTCAAAACATGCCAGAGTTTTCTTACATTACATTACATTGTAATTTATTTGCATACAAACCCAAATCAAATTACACAATTTAACAAACAATCACACAAATAAAACATTACAGAGAAAAAGAGCACAAAAATTAATGCGTAACTTACGAAATAACTACGCTCACAAACAGCAGGCAAACTGGCAACTTTGACTTGTACCGAAGCTACGGTAAACAAAGGGAAATGTCGAGAAGCTCCTCGACTACCTAACTGACAAATCTCGCTTCTTAACTGTACCCCCTCTCTAGTCCTTTGTCGTCCCGACAACACTACACAATATATACAAACATAAACCTGCATCCTAATGAAACATCTAACTATACACAAAATAATCCTTCAATTTATTAGATCTTTATCTATGCCACTTCCAATGACATCCTTGCTGCTCCACACAGTCAACTCCTCCTGGAATGTCTTAGTCCTCTTCCTGAGTCACTTTTTCTCAAGGGAAATTGTCACCATCCTCTTGCACTTCAGCTCCTTGGTCCTCAACATCCTCGGCTGCAGGAAAGCACAATTCCTCAGAGACGTCCCAGCTGTACTGTCCTGGCCCATGGTACTGCCACAGACGATTCACATGTACCACCTTTGGGCGAGATTCCTGCCTCCCCGAATCCGATACGTTACGTCTGATAGGCGATCCGACACAGCGTAAGGCCAGTCCCATGGGCTCTGCAGCTTCGGTGACTGTCCCTTCTTTCGCTGAGGATTGTATAACCAAACTTGGTCACTATCCTTGAAGCTCACCTCACTTGCCCTGGCATCATACTTGGACTTCATCACCTCTCTTGAAAACTTGAGGGCTCCTCACACTTGATGATGTACCTCAGCCAACCTTTCCTGAAGGTGCTTCGCATAGCCGGTGGTGTTTGTAGGCAGCTCTTCATCAGGTGGTCTTCCCATTAACAAGTCAACAGGTCAGTGTAATTCGTGGCCCAACATCAGCTTTGCAGGGGTGTAGCTGGTAGACTCATGGGATACAGATCGATAGCCATCAGCAACGCAGGTAATTTCTGGTCCCATTCTGTTTTGTCCCTCTATGCAGTACTTGGCCAGTTCTTGTCCCAGGGTCCAGTTGAATTTCTCCACAATCCCATCCGACTGTGGCCATAATGGGGTTGTCCTGGTCTTCTTGATCTCCAATAAATTGCAGCATTCACGGAACCTGGAAGACTCAAAGTTTATACCCTAATCTGAATATAGCTCTTTTGGCATCCCAAAACGACAGAAAAACTGGTCAACAAACACCTGAGCAACAGTCGCAGTCTCTTGGTCAGCGATAGCATAGGCTTTTGGTCACTTTGAGAAGTAGTCCATGGCAACACATATATATACTGGTTCCCTCTTTCAGTGAGTGGCAGAGGTCCAGCAATGTCCACCGACTCTTTCCATCGGCACTTGGTACAGCTGGAGAGGGGCACAACCACGTTTCTTAGGCCCCTTCTTGCCACAATACACACCACAGGCCCAACACCACTCTTCAATGTCCTGACGCATGCCAATCCAGTAAAACCTCTGTCGCAGCCGGCTTAGAGTTTTCTTCACTTCCAGGTGCCCACTAGCGATCTGGTTATGGGACACATCCAAGATCTCGGAACTCATCGTCTTCAGAACCACCAGTTGCCAATACTTGCTGAGGCCATCAGGTGTCTCCCACTGACACTCCAGTAGCCTGCTGTTCAAACAAAGAAGGTCCCACTGATTCCAGTAACTCTTGGTCGCAGGGCTTAACCTGGAAACTTCTTCCCCGGAGGTCGCACAGTACTCTGCTGCAGCCACTCTAGCACTGATGTAAATTTGCATCCTCCACCTGCATCCTCTTCAGGTTTTCTGTATCTGATGCTGGCCCTGTCACAACCATACGGCGGCATTTATTGCAAAGATTCCCATTCCAACTGCACTCCTTGCCATCTGTTCTTCCGTCTTCTCGCACAGTATTCAACAAGGTTCTTCTGCATTTCTTCAGTGGTGGGGCTTCTTGGGAAATATTGGCTGGTTATTGCCTCTCGTCACCAGCCTTCGCTAATTTACCTTCATCCTTCTCAATTGGACACTCATGGCTGAAATGTCCCTCCTCACCACATGTCCAACACCCAGTTGTTCCAATCGTGGGTTTCCTTGCACTATTCCGTTCTTGCTCCTTTTTCCATTTGTACAGTAACAATGCACCTTCTTGTGTCCCAGCTTCCCGCAGAACCAGCAGCCTCCTCCAGTCTTCTCCTGTTCTCTCTTCCACTTATTGCAATCCACTTTCTGGTACTGGCTTTTCGCAGTACCAGCACCTTCCTTCAAAATTTTCCGCTTCACGTACCTGCACCTTTCTTGTCTTGGATCCTGCACTACGACCTGCCTGAAAGGTGGATGTATTGGATCTGACATAGGACTCAAATTCTAGAGCCATGGCTAGTGCTTCTTGCATGTTTCTTGGTTGTGCCTGCTTCACTTGCACTTTCAACTCTGCATTGCCAGGTGCATCGATGAACTAGTCCCTCAGAAGAATAGCCAATAGGTTAGGTGCTGTTCCAGGGTATGCCTTATATGCCATACTCTCCAGGTCATGGGCAAGCTGCTGTAGGGATTCCCCTCGAGCCCATACACTGCTCCAGAATCTTGCTCTGTAAACCTCAGTCTGGTACATGGTCCCATATCTGCACTCCAGCACTTCTACTAAGGACTGATAACTGTTCCTCTCCATCACTGACATCTGGCCCAGGATTTCCACTGTGGCACCTTTAAAGCTGGTAACAAGCTGTACTGCCCTCTGCCTATCATCCCAACCATTCTGATCCGCAAGTAACTCAAACCGTGCACGGTAAGCTTCCCAAGATACTCTACCATCAAATTCCTGGGGTTTCTTTTTACCTGGACCCCCATTATAGCCATGCACTTCATTAGTTTGGGTCATAAAAACTGGAGCATCATAATTAAGTCCAGGTCTTAAATCTCCTACATTCTGATTATACAACCCTGTAATGCTACTTTTAGATGCCTGGGATCCATCAAGATTCACCATACGCTGTCCATTCTTTTCATATGATCCCTGTACACTAACCTGAGGTTCAGCAGTGCAATATTTCTCTATTGCCTCAATTTTCTCACTGATTATCTTCACATGGTCCACTACATGCCTCAGCTGGTTATCTACATGCTGTCTGCGCTCCATCACTATTCCCTCGCTAATCTTCAGCTGGTTCTCTACATGCTTCACCTGGTTATCTAGATGCTGTCTGAACTCCATCATCTTATTGCTTACCTCACACTTCTGCTGCTGTAGCGCAGCATATACTTCCTTCTTCAACTCCTGCTGCTCTTCCTTCATTTCCGCCATGAAAGCGTCCAGCTGTCCTTGTATCCTTAATTGTAATTCCCACTGTTGCTCCTGTAATGTCTCCTGAAGCTGTTCATATCGTTCTTTCTGTTCTTCATTCTGTGCCTGTAACTGTTGTTTGAGTTCTTTCTGTCCCTCATTCTGTGCCTGCAGTTGTACACTTTGTGCTTGTAACTGTTCTTTAAGTTCTTCGTGTCCTTCATTCTGTGCCTGCAGTTGTACACTTTGCGCTTGCGACAGTTCTTTAAGTTCTTTCTTTTGTGCCTGAAATTGTTCACTTTGGGCCTGTAATTGTTCTTGGAGTTCTTTCTTTGATGCTTGTAATAGTTTCACAATTGGAACCAGGGACACATCCTCCTCCTGCTCACCTCGGGATCTTGTCTGCACACATCCTGCACTCATGTCGAAGGTTAGCCTCATTGCAGCCCTGAATAATTCACACTTCTGACACCTTGGTTACGTCCTCGTCCCATACTGCCACAGGCTTCAACAGCAGTAGTTCAGTATTGGAAGAACATTGCCCAGTGAGCTGTGCTTCCAGTAGTCAGCCTTTAGGTGTACAGTACACAGGATCAGCTCAGGCATCATAAATGAACACTGGCTTCTTTAGTTCACTGTCTTTATTTTCCAAATAATTACACTTAAAGCTTTCCAATTTCACTTCACTATTCTCACATGCACTGGAGCCATACAAACTTTACTAACTGCAAATACAATTAATGCTTGGCAAGATTTTACTCTTATCACAAGTTCTGATGATATACAAACATCAGTAACTCTTCACTATTTGCCAACAACACTTCACTGTTTTCACAAGTACCAAAAATATACAAACTGCACTGACACAGCACTACACTCAAACTGAACTGAAAACCGACTGAACTTCCTCTGCTCTCTTCCCGAACCTTATATAAGCTAACATTACTCGAGAAACTTCTAGTACAAACTCGACGGGGCCACAGTTAATAATTACCAATTAGGAGGCATCAAAACATGCCAGAGTTTTCTTACATTACATCACACCGTAAATTATTTAGCATACAAACCCAAATCAAATTGCACAATTTAACAAACAATCGTATAAATAAAACATCATAGAAAAAAAGAGCACAAAAATTAATGCAAAACTTACGAAATAACTACGCTCACAAACAACATGCAAACTGGCAACTCTGACTCACACCGAAGCTACGGTAAGCAGCAGGAAATGTCGAGAAGCTCCTTGACTACCTAACTGGCAAATCTCGCTTCTTAACACAACTAAACAGAACTACTCAGTCTAACGAGGGTACAGATGCACTCACACCATCCCTCCCATGCCCCCCATCCCCTTTGCCCAGGGACCGAGGTGACAGTAAACCCCGAACATTAGTCCCCGCACATCTCATCAACGATGATGTAGCTTCCGCCTAATTCATATACGAAAGTCACCATAAAGGGTAAATTGAAGAATGGTACTGTTCTTGTCTTAAAAGAATTATGTAAAGTGAAAGGATTCACAGTGGAAAACGCCTTATGTCAGGTGAATAACAATGGGGAAACTCATGTGTTCCTAATTAATCAGGTGAATGGAGATGTGCAGATAAGAAGGGGACTTGTATATGCAATTTAGAGACATGTCCTGCTCCTATATGGGAAATAACTATAGCTGGAACTTCAAGTGAGATAAAATCAGTGGACAGAGAATGCATAAAGGAGAGTTTCATTCACTCAGGAAATTTTGATGTGGAAAAAGATCTACTAGATTAATGACAAAAACACCGACAAACTGTACCATTAACTGGAGAATAATTAGGTGTACTAACGTGATTAAACACAAGATTAACGTACACCAGGACACACAACCAATATAAGTACCAGCCTATAGAGTAGCACACTCACAACATACCTTTGCAAATCAGTATGTTGATGAAATGCTAAAACTGGGTATTATTGAGCCATCAGTCTCCCCGTGGAATGACCCATTATTTTTCGTGCCTAAACGACATGGAGAAATGAGTGCGGTAGTAGATTACTGTAAATTAAACCAACACACAATCCCAGACCGGTTCCCTGTGCCATTGTTAAGTGAGTATTGGACCAGAAAATAATGTATTTTCCACAATCAATTTGCTTAATTGCTATTACCAAATAACCACTGATCAAGAGGCACGCAGATACACTGTTTTCTCCACAAATACAGGACATCACCAATATACACAGATAACGATGGAGTTAAGGACAGCGCCAGGCACATTCCAACGATTAATGAATTATGTATTGTCTTAAATGCTAGGAAATGGAATATTTGTCTATTTGGAAGACATCATAATTGCAGCACAAACAATAGACGAACACCTACAGAAATTAGACCAGTTCCTACACAAGTTAGCCAATGCTAGTTTGAAAATTAAGTTGTCTAAATGCAAATTTTGCTTTAAGGAAATAAAATTCTTTGGTCACAGACTAGATGCAGAGGGGATCCACACGTCTGAGGACAAAATACAGGCAGTAAAGGATTTCCCTGAACCCACAAATGTAGATGAAGTGAGAAAATTTTTAGGTCTGGCGGGCTATTACAGACCTTTCGTAATTCAATTCTCTCATATAGCAGAACCATTATTCCATCTACTGAAAAAAGATGCAGTATTCCAGTGAGGAGAGGAACAAACACTAGCATCTAATGAATTAAAATATAAACTTACAGGTGTACCTTGCTTGGCCGATCCTTATTTCACAAAACCACTTTTCTTTCCGTTACAGGTGGCTTTACATTGAGTGACAAGCCAAATGGTTTCCTGTAAGCCAAGAAACCATTTACAACGCTGGGTGGTAACCATATAACCAACCATACGTGCTCCCTACGTGTCAAGTGGGTTGGTGGAGGGTTAGTGCCCCTCCCTGTAAAACAAATAACTCAGAGTCAAATGGCCACCCCGTACGGGATTATGGCGTCTGGCAATAGATAGATAGATAGATTTATAATTTGCACAGATGCATCTCCTAAAGGATTAGGGGCCGTACTGATGCAAGAAGATAAGCTTGGAAAAAAAATCAACCAACTGCATTCGCTAGCAGACAAATAAAAGGTGCAGAAAAAAATTATTGCACTATAGACCTTGAGGCACTTGCAGTGGTCTTTGCATTACAGAACTTTCGAGATTTGGCATATGGTTATGAAATTCACCTATTCACCGACCATAAATCGCTCATGGGCGTGTTCCAAGAAAAACTCTATGGGAGGAGAGCAAGATGGAAATGTACAGTTGAAAACTATAATGTACATTAGGGTTATAACTTTTTTACAACCTTACGTTCCTGTACCTCAAGTCGATGAACTTTTGCTTAAAGACAAAGGAAAAATCCCTTATTCTTCTCAGTAAAAACAAAAAAAAAAGTCACCCCGAAATTTTTAAAATTCGATTTTTGAGGGTGTACATTACATGTACAATAACAATAAAAATAATAAAAAAAAAGAGCTTATACAAATGCATTAACACTTAAAATCACTGTTTATTACCTAGAATAAATCTAAGTTGCAGTTTGGCTCTGTTTCTGCAGGCAGCATAAAGTTCCTGCATCACTTTGATGGCATATTCTGCACACTGATTACTTCTTGGTATCTTGAGTAAGGATGGCACCTGCTTCTAGTGATTCTGCAATGAGTTTAGTGTTTTTTTGTGTTTCAGTATTTCTGACAAGTTCTTGAAGTCATTTTCATTGTACATCTGATTAGTAAACCAGTACTCTGCCCATTCATACGAAATGAATCTGCATATCTTCTCCAAAGTCTTCCTTTTTGTAGGTATAGAAATGAATGCAAGGATATCGAGAATTGCTTTTGAATTCCACCTTGCGTTACTGATATTTGGAATTTTGTGAAAGTTAATCAAAGGAAAATGCCCTTTTTCTTCAAAGAATCTAAACACCCGTGTTAAATGGTACAAAAACTTCAAGTCATCTCTCCATCCTGACTTATCGAGGATCTTTTCTGTTCCATTAACAAATTGTGATTTTTGTTTTTCATAATTCTTTATTTAGTTGAGACACAAATGGATATTCGATGTTTGGAGAATTGGTGTTAGCGCCAAGTTCTTCGTCCATCTCCAAACGGAGAATCCTGTCCAGAATGTGATGCTGATAACCAATATACTGCGGTTTGTTGAAACACTGATTCGAGAACATTTGTTGTAATCTGAAAACAACTCCACTTTTTTTCCCAGTGTTAAAGCTAGTTGTATCAGCAAATGATCATTTTTATTGCATGCCATAAGTTGTATTCATCAATAACTTGTGCAGTTCCTTCAACAATAGTTTCAGCCTTGCCATTTTCCAAATGAAATGCATCCAATTTTATTTCGGTTCTTTCATTTTTAAGTAGTACTACCTGGTACTCATTTGCATCAGCCCGCATTCCAACGAAATGTAAAGACCATGTTTCCAATTGTAACTTTTCAATCATTTTCTCCTTCATTGTAGCAGCCTCTTTGTATATTGACTTGTAAATTGTTGCTTGACTTGGAGCCAAAATGTCAATACCATCATGTGACAATTGTTTGCATATTTTAGCAGCTTTATTTGTCGATACTCCAGCGTATGTCGCTGTCAGTTGCAACATTACTTTTGTTGTGTTGTCTGGTTGGTGGATGATTAGTCTCATCTTCATCCTTATATTTGATGTCATCAGATTCAGTGCAATTAGCATTAGATGAAAGATCACAAGATGTTGATGGTAATATAGGTTCATCAGGCAGTTTTTGTCTTTTTGAAGGGTGAATGGTTTCCTTACTTGCAACTTGACCTGTTGAGTACCCCACTTCTCCTTTGCTTTGCACTTGTAGGTGGTAGAGTTGTTTATCTTCAGTGCATAACCATTGACCATTTATTTTTGTGATATCAAAAAGTTTATTTAGGGCATTATGTTTTCCCCTCCTGACACATCATCGTAAGATTTCAGCACCTTGTCAAGCTTTTTTTGTATTGCTTGATCTGACAAATGTGGAAAGTTCAATTTATTCTCCCATAATTTTGTAACTTCTTTGGAAATTCGACTATTCCTTCTTTTCTAAATTTGATTTTTGCTCCAAGAAACTGGTAACGTCCAACAACTTGCATTTGGTTTGGCATTCTGCATTTTTCTTCTAATGAAGATTCTTCTAAAGGCACAATTCCTCTTCTATGTAACTGCTGGAACCACACCATATTATTGGTCCAGACATCCTTGTTCTTCTTTACGATAGTATCAGTTCTTTTGTGCGACATCATGCTTACCTGAAAAACAAAAATATTATATATATAACAGTTACACACTGAGTAACTATCATGCTGACTGTTCACCTGCAAATTGTGAAGATAACCATTAGATGCTGAAAACTGCATCCCGTTTTATAATATTTAGATTATTATACAATGTTCTAAACAATGTTAAACCATACTAGAACGTTACAAACTTCTAGAAAGTTCTAGACAGTTCTAAAATCTTCTGTGCAAGTCTATAGTGTTACGAAAAAATCTACATAAAGAATAAAAAAGTGATAAAACTTGCGTGTGGTAATGTCTAATATATGGTAATCCATTTTTTTATTTGCAGGTGACCTTTTTTTTTTTTTATGAGAGAAATAAGGGCTTTTTTCTTTGTTTTTAAACAAAATTCATCAATTTTTTATGATACAGGCCACCTTTTCTTGAAAAAAAAAAAAAAATCATAAAGTCATAACCCTAACCCTGGAGTACTATTTTTTTTTTTTTTTAACAAAATCACTGAAAGTGGGTATATTATACCAGACATTGGAAAATAGGGGAAAAAATAGTAAATATGCATATCTACTCAAATTAACAATTACTCACTAAAGTTAATGCACCTTACTATTATTAAGCCTAATTTTAATTCTTAACTCATACAGATAAGGTACGAATTTAGGAGAAAAAAAAATCTTGAAAAAGCAAAAAAAAAAAAAATCAAACATTTGAGAAGTTTTTGGAAAAATTTCACAAAAAAAAAAAAAAAAAAATGGCACCATCAATATCAACCAAACTTCCCCAAACCCTTCCCAGGTATTCTGCCTCTGCTCACAGGGGGTCACCAGTACCCAGTCCATGCACAAACTGTAGGGAAGAGAGGTGGCCATAACACTGAACTTGGGTATATCACATGATCATAGAAAACTCCAGGGTGCAGAGCGGAGTGACATGACCTACATCAGTCAGGGCTCGGGACAGACAGAAGCTACTGAGGATACCAGATGCCTGCCTCCACAGTAACACCGCATAATGCGCATGACGTCATGGCACTTGGGTATAGTATACCCATGTTCAGTGTTCTAGGGCTAATGTACATATTCACTCCATCCATGGCAAAATAAATTTAGTCGCCGATGCACTATCTAGGAACCCGACGACAATTCATGTCGCGACATTAGGTCTCGAGGAAAACATCCCAAACTATGATGAAATCTCAAAAGCACAGAGACTTGATCCAACATGGTCTAAAGTTATATACAGGCTGGAAAGTGGTGAGGACATACAAGTACCCAAGCTACATATACCACTCGAACAATTCGCAGTAGTCAATAATGCCTTATATAGGATCAACTCAGGACAACCAAACCATAGAAAAATTAATAAACAATTAGTGGTACCTAATGAAATGATACCTCACGTATTAAGGATGATACACGATAGTCCACATGCAGGACATCCTGGCAGGGACAGGACGGTTAGACAAGCCCGGATGTTATACTACTGGCTATGGTTACGAAAAGATATATACAATAATATAGATGGCTGTGAGTCATGTGCGAGGCACAAAGGCTACTTGTTAACACTTGCACCTATAGGGAAATATCCTGTACCTAACCAATCATGGGACGTTGTCGCGGTTGACTTATTTAAGTTACCCTTACTTTACAATAATAATTAATATCTCTTCTTTGCTACAGATCATTTCTCAAGAAGTGTGACTTTAGTCCCAATTAAGGATAAGACAGCAGAAACAGTGGCAAGATCAATCACAGGTAACGTCATAATATTATGTAGGTTCACTACCCCGAATGTATTAATATGTGATAATGGAGGTGAATTTAATCCTGAAATCTTGCAGGACCCTAAAATATCATAACACAGTGCATAATAGCTAGTAAAGTATATATGTAATATGGAGGTAAGATGAAAGTTATGCCTAGGGCGAAAGGAAATAACGTTCGCACATTCTCAGTTAGGAATATCAAAACACAGCAAAGTGTGACGCTGGATGGCAAGTCCCCAGGCTCGGGAAGGTTCCACACACCCGTGCCCTTACACGTGACACAACCAGCCATTTACAGGAGAACTGGGAGAACCAGGTTAGAAGGGGTTTAGGAGAGGACAGAGACACGGCGAGGACAGGAGGAAGGAGCGCGCGGGGTTAGCCAGCATAAAACCGCTCTCACCTCAGTACTGCTCTTGTGAGATACTATTGCTCACCTCAGTATTACTCTTGAGATATTCCCTTTGAAGAAAATAAACTGCAATCAAACCCCAGACGCATCTTTATCTTTCTCCTGCCATCTATGACAAGTACAACTAACATTCTCTCTTTTCGTAAAATCCCTACAAATCAACACACTGTTACAATAGCTCGGCGACGACTACGATATATTACATTTACAGTCACGATCTTTATTGCTAAACCTTCACTAGCGCGTTTACTTTGGCCTGATAAATATCCCTAACTTCTTTTAGCTCGGTTGATGGCCAAGGGGGTTAATCTGTCTAGTGACCAAGGAGACTCATCCCTGTCTCATAGCCTTGACTCTGTGAATTCCATGCAACCACTACTTAGTATTCAAGGTGTGAAAATGACTCAGCTCCATCAGATGAACAAAAAAAAAAAAAAACGACTGCAGTATAACGGCCTTGACCTGTCTTGAGATTCTGAGGACACCATATTACAAGGCCAATATTATAAAACTCTGCCCAGATTTCACAGTCACGCCACGTGGCTGGTGGCTGGCATATATTGTAACACGCTGATGTCACAGCTGCGTGATCTCACACTGGACAGAGGTTGTTTTTAGATGACAATATCCAAGGTCACTTCTCAAGGCCTTAGTAATATCTCTGCAAAATCCGACCACAGTGACGCGCATATAATCACTCAGTAAGCTGTATTAACGGAATACAATTATCGCTTCATGACCTTCTCCTTATTTACTCTTTCTCCCGTTCTTATTAATAATCTCTATTCCTCCGTTCTTCTTCTTCGCGTCCTCCTCCTCCTCTTCCTCCTCGTCCCCATCCATCTCCCCCTCTTCCTCGTCCTCCTCTATCATCACCATCACCATCGTCATCTTCTTCTTCTCATGAACCTCCAATGTTTTGTACCTATTTATAGGTCAACTGTATAATGTCACACCTTTCTCCTCTCCCTTCCAGTGTTCTAGGAAATGCGAATCAAACCACAACCCAAGTGCTAGGCAGCAAGATCTCAACGCCACTACAGAAAGTCTGATATTCCAGCCCCTCACGCCTTCTCCCTTCAACCCATTCATCCCGAGGACGATATTTATATTTAATTCCATCTACTTACTGACGATTTTTTTTTTCAGCTTAAGAGATGCTTTTCGAACTGGACGGGTTGAACAGAAGCCCGCATTCCCGTCGGTTAACGAAGCTCCCAAAAAAGTCTTCCTAAGCGAATTGTTTGGCTTATAATATGTTTATCCTCTTATGTTTTGCTTAAATCATTCAATCCTCATACTCTGCATAACCAAGATATAAAGTGATATCAACCAGGCGGGTCGAAAAATAAATCGCTGAGGAAGAGGTGCTAGGGAGCTTCCTTGACCTACGAGAATACGGGAAATGAGGTTCTTCCTGATTTTAGTAAGTTCGTTTGGTGTTGTCAAGAATGAACAAAAAAATATATATCATCGGAATGAAGGGCCAATCGCCATATAAAAGAAGCGGGGAATACGTGGGTAATCCCTTTTCTTCCCCCCCATCCTTGGCAAGAAAGAAAACGTATAGGGGTGTGTACATCATTACATTATAAACTTACATAGTGATATAGTCTGTTCGTTTTAAGTTGGCCTATAATTGCCATCTCTCCGTCTTGATTAGCTGATCTGTAACAGGAGATTAGCACTTTAATATGATGCTAGTCACGAAAAAGTTCCATGAAAAGGATGTAGAGCCGTAGCACTGTCTTTTTCTGCCACTGACCCACGAGAGATAATTTGCATAGGACGAAAATTTGAGCCAAGTTAAAATTAATGAACTTTACCAACACTGACTGATGGTTCTTGACAAAATGGCTAAAAAAAATTCAAACTTAGCCTGAACCAGCCATGTAATATAAACACCCACACACACCCACACACACACACACACACACACACACACACACACACACACACACACACACACACACACACACACACACACACACACACACACACACACACACACACATAGCTAAATCAATCGGCTATATCCTCATGAAACTTTATGTGTTCATTTTTCCTTTAATAGAGAGTAATTCCGGAGGTTTTAAAGGCGCGTAAGCAGAACTGTGAGAGCGGAGGGTGGGGGAAGTTCCAGTAAGTAAATTAATATCCTCATCTCAGAAGTTTGATACGGAGAGAGAGAGAGAGAGAGAGAGAATGATTTTACGAAAATATTTTTTAACCGTCCCCTCCCCTCGGGTATTGTTTTCACTCGGATTTTTGTCTGTCTGTCTGTCTGTCAACAATTTTAAGCGAAAACTACTGGGGCGATTATGACCAAAATTACAGGGATGCAGGGCTATGACCTTTTTATCACTTGATTAAATTTTGGGCCAAATTTGGCCAAGGCCGAGGATGTAGGCCCCAAAAATGAATAAGAAAAAAAATCGTTTTTTCGCCATAACTCCTTTCAACACAAGTCAAGAGTGAGAGCAGTGGAAATGAGTTATTTAAGAGGAGCCTGTGGAGTCACATGGAGAGACAGGCTGACGAATGAGGATATAAAGGAGCGTTGTGGTGTGGATGTGGATGTGATAGGAAGCGTTATGAGGAACACACTGAGGTGGTTTGGCCATGTGGAGAGGATGGAGGGTGAAAGACTGACGAAGAGAGTGTATGTGAGTGAGGTGGAGGGGGGAAGAGGGAGGGGGAGGCCGAGGATGAGATGGAGGGATGGGGTGGAGAGGTATATGAGAGAGGGGTGTGAGTTGGGAGCAGGGCAGTGAAATGGCGGGGGACAGGGCGACTTGGAGGCGATTTGTTTGTGGCCACCCCAAACGGGATTGAGGCGTCTGGCAATAGATAGATAGATAAATAGACTCCTTTCAAATTCGTCATTTCGACATGAATCTAAAACCTAAATGTGCATCTTTCAAATCTACATCCTATAACATGCATGATTACATCAGGGGGATCACCCCGCCAGCTAGCGGTAGGGAGGTCAATGTCAGGTGGGTCGACCCTAATATTGTAAATTGGCATAAAATCGTCAATTTTCACCCTATTTACTCGAAACTTATATGTGACATCTTTGACTAGAAATCCTGTTGTGTTTATGCGTTAGCACTAAAATGACTGTCAGAGACGGGTTTGCTGTGCCTTGGCCCCGCTTCCTGTTTAATACTTGAAGGGTTATGTCGAAATATAGCTATTACATGCTGAATATTATGTCCACTGGGAAGCATGGTAAAGGGGTTTACAGGCAGTCGAAGAAGAAGATGATGATGATGATGATGATGATGATGATGATGATGATGAAAATATACAGCTACGCCTCCATTTCGTGTGGTGTATGAGTGGAGGCAGTGGCGGGAGGCCGGGGTTCTGGCAGGGTCAGTGGAATGATAGACAAATTGTGTCCCTGGAGAAACCGTAGCCACAGAGAAGCTTAATCCATTTCTTCAATAAAAACAAGTCCTCGTGAGAGTTCATAATTTTTCGGAAATGATTTTGCGTTGTATTTTTTTTTTTTCGCATTAAAATTCATTCTTGTTTTGTTGTAAAGTGCTCTGTGGCTGTATGAGTGAAAAATGTAAACAGGGATTCTCAAACGAAATTTTGCATCAAGACAGTTCACGACTGTGTGTGTGTGTGTGTGTGTGTGTGTGTGTGTGTGTGTGTGTGTGTGTGTGTGTGTGTTTGTATGTGTGTGTGTGTGTGTGTGTGTGTGTGTGTGTGTGTGTGTGTGTGTGTGTGTGTATGCGAGCACTCAACATGCGGCCGGTGCTCGGCAAGGCACAGTAGAGCGAAGCCCGGGATGGCAGGCGGTGGTGGTGCAGTGTTCACTCCCTCCTCCTTACCAGGATTAAGGTAACCACTGTATTTTATGTAACGGCTGAGAAAGTGAAAGAAAAATGAGAGACTAAATGAAAATGGATGATAGAATACGAGGGTATTACACTATAAGTAATCAAAGTCAGCCTGTAATATTCCAGTGTAGGACATAAACCTGTCCCACACGTTCACTTATCCCAGTCTTGTGCTGTTTGTTTCATGTCCAGAATCCCAAGATCTCTAACGAGTTTTCTGTCTTCATCGCTTACTCTTTTATTTTTATCTGGGATCCTGTATCTCCTGAAGTTATTTTTTATTTCATTACACCATCTAGTTGCTGGTCTTGCTCTTGGTCTTCTTGAATTAGTTTTTACCAATTTTGTTGCTTTAATTGTCCATATGTTGCGTCTTCTACAAATATTTCCCGCTCACTGCCTTTTCTTCTTTTTAATTTATTTTATCACGTCCTTTACTTCAGCTCGTTCTCTAATTCAAGCTGATTCTTTCCTCTCTCTCTGGTGACATAGGGACAGCCAGATTTAGGAGTGGGCAAAGTGGGCAGCTGCCCAGGGGCCTCCACAACCTGGGGGCCTCCACACATTCAATGTGATTTTATTATCAGTTATTATTATTATTATTATTATTATTATTATTATTATTGTTGTTGTTGTTGTTGTTATTATTATTACTTTAAATATTTGTGTAAGGACAGAAATAAAAATTTTGAGTTTACCTTTATCGATTTTATTAAGGAAAACTACCACCAGTCCAGAGGTCCGGAAAGAAAGCATATCATATAGTTACCCCTTAAACCTTGAAAACTTGAAGTTTTCTATGAAACATTTTATTTTTTGTCTATCTCTATCTATCTATCTATCTATCTATAGCCCGACGCCCTAATCCCGCAAAGGGTGGCCGCAGACAAAACGCCTCCAAATCACTATGTCACCCACCATTTGACTACCCTCCCCCAACTCACCCCTCCCCTCATATACCTCTCAAGCTCCATCCCTCCACCTCATCCTCGGTCTACCTCTCCCTCTCCCTCCCTCCACCTCACCTACATACACCCTCTTAGTCAGTCTTTCATTCTCCATTCTCTTCACATGTCCAAACCACCTCAGTGTATTTCTCCTAATCTTCTCAACCACATCCACATCCACCCCACAGCGTTCCTTCACTTCTTCATTCGTCAACCTGTCCCTCCACGTCACTCCACATGCTCCTCTCAAGTAACTCATTTCCACTGCTCTCACTCTTGACTTGTTCCCCTCTTGCAAGGTCCATGCCTCGCTTCCATACGTCAGGATAGGGATCACAATACTATCATGCAGTGACTTCTTAACTTCCATACTCACCTCCCTATTTCTCATCACTGCTTTCAGTGTACCAACAACCTTCCTTCCCTGCTGTACCCTTTCACGCACTTCATCCCCCAAAGTTCCATCCTTACTCATCACACTACCCAAGTACTTGAATGCACTCACATTCTCCATATCCTCACCATCCAACCTCACTGCACACTCTGTGACTTCATTCCTCTCAAACACCATAACTTTACTTTTGTTTACATTAACTTTCAGCTTCCTCCTCCTACACACTGTCCCAAATTCATTCACCAAACCTTGCAACTCCCATTCATCTTCACTCAACAGTACTGTATCATCAGCAAACAGCAGCACCGGAAGCTTCCAAATCTCACCCTCATTCATTAGAGCCACCCCCACATCCACTGCCCTACCCTGCACCTCCTTTACAACCCCATCCAAGTATATATTAAACAGCCATGGAGACATCACACAACCCTGTTTCAGTCCCACATTGAGATCAAAGAACTCACTCAGCTCACCATCCACTCGCACCGTAGCCCTTGCTCCCTCGTACATACTCAGATTCAACTGACTCTGTGTCGCTTAGGCTATATTAGACTGGTACTTTCACTGTAATATTTTATATATTTATAAACTGCTTGGAACATGAACGAATATGAGAATTTCAATTAGAAAATATATATATATATATATATATATATATATATATATATATATATATATATATATATATATATTTATTTATTTATTTATTTGTTTCCCTTATCGAATACCCCGGAACGTATTCTTGTCCCATTGTTTGTTGACAAATTCAGAGGGAATCGCAGGTGAGTTTGAGTTAATTTCAGAAATTCGGATATATTTGGAATATGTTATTGGTTTCAGTGACTGTTTCTATGGTTAACTAATATAACAAAGTCACTTGTGGTATTAGTAGATGAAAAGGAGACACCGAGGGTGAAGGTCTGGGGAAAAAAATGATTATTTCTTATATTCAACAGCCTAACTTGTGTTACTTGATGCCATTTCGTAGTTGCAAGGTTTGGTGAATGAATTTGGGACAGTGTGTAGGAGGAGGAAGCTGAAAGTTAATGTAAACAAAAGTAAAGTTATGGTGTTTGAGAGGAAGGAAGTCACAGAGTGTGCAGTGAGGTTGGATGGTGAGGATATGGAGAATGTGAGTGCATTCAAGTACTTGGGTAGTGTGATGAGTAAGGATGGAACTTTGGGGGATGAAGTACGTGAAAGGGTACAGCAGGGAAGAAAGGTTGTTGGTACACTGAAAGCAGTGATGAGAAATAGGGAGGTGAGTATGGAAGTTAAGAAGTCACTGCACGATGGTATTGTGATCCCTACCCTGACTTACAGAAGCGAGGCGTGGACCTTGCAAGAGGGGAACAAGTCAAGAGTGAGAGCAGTGGAAATGAGTTACTTGAGAGGAGCATGTGGAGTGACGTGGAGGGACAGGTTGACGAATGAAGAGGTGAAGGAACGTTGTGGGGTAGATGTGGATGTGGTTGAAAAGATTAGGAGAAATACACTGAGGTGGTTTGGACATGTGGAGAGAATGGAGAATGAAAGACTGACTAAGAGGGTGTATGTAGGTGAGGTGGAGGGAGGGAGAGGGAGGGGTAGACCGAGGATGAGGTGGAGGGATGGAAGTTGAGAGGTATATGAGGGAGGGGGTGAGTTGGGGGCGGGGAGTCAAATGGTGGGTGACAGAGTGACTTGGAGGCGTTTTGTTTGCGGCCACCCTTTGCGGGATTAGGGCGTCGGGCTATAGATAGATAGATAGGTCTAGCTTAGCTTAGCCAGCCTACATTTACCCCATCTTCACCCAATTTCTAGAAGACGAAGAAGGTGAGAGAGGGAGGGCACATTTCCTTTACAAACTGTTGATGGGCAAGAAGGTTGCAGATACACTTCCAAATGTCGAGATAATGCTACGGATGTACTTGGTGCTCATGGTCACAAACTGTTCTGGTGAACGTTCATTCAGTAAAATTAAGTTTATTAACAACAGACTTCCTACTGCAATGTGTCATGATAGGCTCAGTCATCTCGCCTTGATGGGCATTGAGTATGACATTTTCAGAGAGATTGAGCTCGACAGGCTGATCAGAGACTTTGCAAGGGTCAAGTCTCGTAAAGTGCCTGGTTTGTATATGCAGGTAGCCTACTGTACATTTTTCAATTGTCTTTCAGTAACTGATCAGCTTCTGTCTGAGTTAATTGGATCAGTGGTTGTAGGCCGTTATATTTAGTATTTACTAAAATTCTGTTTTATAAATTATTCATAATTTTGTTAGTATGTTGTCAAATTCAACAAATTGTATATTTGTTTTACTAGTCTGAATATAAACCTTCATCTTTAATAATACTTTATAAAGAATTTACTTGATCTTACATTTACAAACCTGGCTAACTTTTATAGTATATAAACTATGGCGCATAGGTCTGTGACCACCACAGTTGAGGTGCTCTGTTAGGATGTAATACATATATTATTTCCGAGGAAATCTAGTCATATCTTACATTGTTGGACAAAACCATTATTTGAGGTTTCAACTTTCAGTAATATGAAGAATCTTGAAAAAATATATATTTTCTGCAATAAAATGGCTTGAAAATTTTCGTCATAGCAGGTGGTAAATTGGAACCGGTCAACTTCAAACCTCATGACTACGTCTTCAACTTTATGTAATTCTAAGGTAGGGAGGCCTCCACACGGAGGCTGCCCAGTGGCCTCCACAGGTCTAAATCCGGCCCTGCATGGGGAGCTGGAGCTCCCGTTTCACCAACCCTTAGGATCTGTTCCCGACCATCTTTTACATTCCCCCTGACACCTCCCATACTGTACCAGCGCAATACAACCCTCAGCACCTCCCTAACACAGACACCTAACGCTATCATTGTTGGGGACTTTGACGCTAAATACACTGTCTGATATAAACACAGTCAAAACAGCCGCCGAGGCCTCAACATTTCTCCACAGCTCAATAACATGTACTGAACAGTCACTCATAAAAGAACGTGTGGTCCGCACGACTGTGGATAGATTCAGTCTCCCCATCTTTCTACACGACGAGTCACAGGACACCTGGCAACGTAACCACAAATCACGAGACGCTTTGGTGTGAGAATAGGAAGCAGTACGATTGAGGAAGTGTGACCAGGACATTAACCAGCCCTCCTCAGCCACCAGCTAAGATTTGGGTTGGGTGGAATCACAGATGACACGAGCCCAGCTTGCAGGATAGGCCCACACAACATAACATACATAATGAACAACTACACAGAACATATCACACAAAGACGCAAACACATCAACGGTGTAGCAAACCTATGAGACAATCCCAGACGGGAAAGTTGTTCATTTATGGTCCGGGGTTGAGCAACAACAACAGCTTCTCCCAGCGTTACATTTACCAACATCACACTCACTATGTGCACACTACAAGATCCGTGTATACACTACCATTCTTCTTTCATTATTCTTATCAGCTTTTCAAAAATACTCTTTCCATCTCTGCCTGACTTTATTTCCATTTGTTAGTCTTCTTTCACACATCCCCCACACATTTACACTTTTTCCACTTTCATTTCTACATTTTTGCACCTCTTCCCAGGACAGTTTCCTATTTTTTCTAGAACAGCTAGTATTTCTTTATCATCCAAATCATTATTTACCCAGTTCCTATTTCCAGTATCCTAGTCTCTTTACGTGTTTGTTACTCAGTATTTTCTTTCCCTCATTTATTTCAGTCTTTTTTTTCCCATCCACCGAAGCCACTACTTTCTCTTTCCTTACACTTCTCTTCTAACCACCTCATTCCTCTAAGCTACACATATCTGACTAGCTGTTGCCTTTACAACACCACACACAGCTTTAGCATTCCTAACTCTCTGTATGCACTTCATAAGTTTTTTAAATCCATATCCTCCCAATCCATTGACCCTAACTGCACTAACCACTAACATTAGCTGGTATGCATATTCATCTGACATTTCTTATTTTCCAGCTTCACTTTCAGTGTTTCAATCTCCATTCTCCCTTTACCACTTGCGTCCCTGTGTTGTTTGTGCCTAGAATACAAATTGACAATACAGACGCATCCTTCAGTCGCCGGCCCTAATCTCTCTCCCTTGGTTCTCCAGGACGACCCAATATATAATTTACAGGACCAGTGCCAGCTCTTTCATTCAAGTCTCTAATCACAAACACTTTAGAACTCTTAATCATCTGTCCTATCACAGTCCGTGTAGTGTGTCTTCAACCCTGTCTTTCTTCTAACATTTATCATTCCAAGGAGTGTACACCACCTTCACTATTTTGAACTTAACATATACACATCTCGTGTACATGTTTATAATCCTTTCATTACTCTCTCCCATTCATATTTCATCAATTAAGCAGCACATTGCCACCGTCCTCGCGTATACACACTGACCTTACATACTTCACACCTTAACACTCATCCACGTCACTCCCTTTCATCTTTGTTTCACACAATACCACACCGTATTCTTTGCATTCTTGAACACATTCACTGCTTCAACTCTTATTCATTTTTTACGCCTCCCATACCCCATAGAGCTGTAAGCAGACGTAGCCGAGGGTGTAATTCTATAGAGAAGGTTATTTGGTTGAACTGTCGATGTAAGAGTCGCTAGGAAAGTAATGGTGAGGCGTTGTAGATGTCACTGTAGGCTTTCTCTGTTCCATTATTCTCTTCTTATTTTTAATGGGATGCTGAAATAGGCAAATTTGGGACGGTGGAGTTTATTGTGACGGTTACTTGAATAAAAGTTAAGAGCTTGGCATGACCCGTGTAGCGTATGGTTAGTAGCAGTTTATGTTAGCTGTTGTCCTCCTACTTTACTCTCACTCTCCTACTCCCTATTGCTCTCTCCTTGTCTAACTCTTGTTTTCTCCTGTCCTACTCTGACTTGTTCTACTAACTCCTACATGTGATATCGGACTTATATCCCCCTTTAGCTTCCGACTAAAGTGTGTGGGCGTACGTGTGTGTACGTATGTGCGTGTGTGTGTGTGTGTGTGTGTGTGAGTGTGTGTGTGTGTCGATCACGTTTTCGGCACATGATCAGGGGTGTTTGGCATTCTTTATTAGTCTAGGGCAAGGTGGATGTTTAATTATCTCTTCCTGGAGAACTCAGACATAACTACCTGTTTTACATATTGTTACCTATAGCTACTTAGTTACATACTGTAGTAACATATATTACTGTGTTATAACATATTATGCCTACACATCGCACGGTCACGCCAACTGTCGTACCAGCGATATTAAATATTGTCATAACATATTAATACATATATATACACATTACAATAATTTGCAAGTTAATTAAGTGAAGTACATATTGTAAAAGTTACATAATTGTGATAATATTGTGATTAGAACTGTATTCATTGTAGTAATATAATTGTAACATAATTAAATGGTACATGTGTAGTGGATATATAAATATAATAGTAATATTAAAACAATATAATGGCAAATCTACTGTAGTCAATTATACAATACATATGTGAAGGACTTGCTGTATATATTCATATATAAATGAGACACAGTAGTATAATTAAAGTAAGCCTATATTATGTGACCCAAATTTTGTTATTTTATGTAAAATATATATACAATATTTACACAGTTTGTCTCACTTGTACAGTTCTTAAACACTGATTCCAGGTTAGCAATCCTTGCTTGCTTTCTGTGCAAGGCCAAAAGTAATATAACAAATATGATGGAGAAAATTACAAAAATGACTGGAGCTGGGCTGTATACATAATGTGGGTTGAACATAATCCTACTGTATTCTTCCCAAGTTGTATTGTCTGATTTATTAGCTGCATGGTTTCATACTTGGGTGAAGCCAACGTAATGTGTGCACTTAAATTTAAGTTCATCCTAGGTAATGGCTGGAAATACTTGTGTGTGTGATTGAGAATGGCATAATGGTTTTTAGTGGGCAAAGTGGATAGTGTAGGTGTCTGGACTGCACAGTAATTTGGTGAGATGTATAAACCAGAAGCTGGTGTATGGGCTGGAGATGTGTCTGGGCAAGCCACAAAAACTGATGTACTTTTGAGTGAAGCAGAACTGTGAATGTCCAATGTGTTGATGATGGATGAGTTTATGTGGAGCAAATGTGAAGTTACAATGATGAGGGATGTCATGACCTTGTATGACAGCCATTTCACAAGGGACTGTCTCAGCTGGCTGAAACGTGAAGATGTACGCAGGACAAAGATTAAATGCATGTAATGATGTGCGACATTTGTGTTCAATTGTTGTTTCACTATTGAATGTGACAGAGACCTGTTTCTCGGAGACCATGATAAATTCTGTTTTGATGTTGATGGTGACTAATGAGTCATCTTTCCTAGAAGGAAATTGGTATATTTGTTAGACTGTGAACAAATCATCTGTTACGAATGGTACACGAACTACTATTGATGTTGTTGTGAGTGTTGCTTCCAAATATGGATAATATAACATCAGATTTCTTTCCTCAAACAAAGGTTTCAAACCATGCTTATGTATGCCTTGACTAATTATTTGCCGGACATTGTGAATGGGTAGCAGATTAATAATGATCCTTCCGTTACCAGCATTAGCAATTCCATTCATGAAAGACTTAATTTTTAAACCCACATTGGCTAACTTGTATAGGAGCTGGTCTAATTTCTGTAGATGTTTTTCTATTGTGTGTGTTGCAATTATGATGTCGTCCAGAAAGACAAATATACCGTCAATATTCCAGCCACTATGCTATTCATTAATCGCTGGAACGTGCCTGGAGCTGTCCTTAATCCCATCGGCATTCTCTTATTCTGATAATGCCCACTGTCTGTAGAGAAAGCAGTGTATTTGCGGGATTCTACATCTAAACCTATCTGATAATAACCGCTTAATAAATTGATTGTAGAGAAGACCATATTTTCTGGTCCAATGTTGTGCAGGACATCATTTAACAATGGCATGGGAATACGGTCGGGAATGGTTTCCTGATTAAGTTTGCGATAATCAACAACTGCCCTCATTTCCCCGTTTTGTTTAGGTACAAAGAAGAGTGGTGCGTTCCACACCCAAGTTGTACAGTCATAAGAAAAACTATCGTTACCCTTCCGAGCTATGCACTATGACACAACGACGAAGTGTTGTGGAATGACGGGACAGGAAAGCTTGTACGGTACTCAAACCCGATTTTGAGACACAGATAGTAGATTTGTGCTAGAGGTAAAAAAGCTAATTAGATCGTGTGGCCTCTGTGCATAGAGACAATACGTTTTATTATCCGGCACCGAATTCATTAAATAAAAATATAACCGAATGGTCTGAAGTCGGCAACACACATGCAGACGGGCAATGAGTATGTGCACCTGTGCCAGACGTATGATAGTACTTCAGCCGATACAAGCCAACTTAGTAAATTTCAGTATAATAATGATATGCATTGCTTTCTACATATAATAAATGTTCAGTAGAAAGAAAATAATAATACGTGTTCAGTCTCACTGCTTTAATATTTTGTATACCCACCCCCTGCTTCGAAAACAGCCTCTACACGTCTGAAGCATCCATCTAAAGCATTTAACCACCCAACTAAAGCAAACAAATGAACTCGTGCACCCCTGCTAGACTATCATTAAACACACACACACACACACACACACACACACACACACACACACACACACAGTCGATGCCTATAGATTTAATACTATTCAAAATAATTTATTTGTTGTATTCTATTGATAATAAGTGTTGAATAGTCGGAAAATAATAAACCTGCCGAGTTTCATTATTGAATCCCCGGTGGGGCGCTCAGGGTAATGCAAACACCTTCTATATATTTCCCCGCCAGGTGGTTTATTCTTGCTCATTACTCCAACTCTTGTAATGGGATTGTGATATGGCAACACTAGATAGGGGAGGGGCGAACAGCAAGGACCCGCCCACACAGCCCAGCTAACGTTCGTTTAGCATCGAGCAGTCATGAGGGTAACGATACTTTTTCTTATGATTGTACATCTAAATTTTCACCAGGTAATGCAACAGCTTGTCATTGTTTCTGCAGCACATTTAATAAATCATTTTCCACATCAGAAGTATCTAAGCAAACCAAGTGCTCCTTTATGCACTCTCTGTCTGACGAGTTTACTCTGCTTGATGCTCGCGCTACTAATACTTCGCTTATAGGAGCTGGGCAAATCTCTAACCTACAAATACAGGTTCCTTTCTTTATCTTCACATCTCCATTCAGGGGGTTAGTAAAAATGACATTAACATCAACCTTATCATTCATCCAACACAGGGCGCTTTCTATCAAAAGGCAATTTATTCTAAGTCTCCTCTAATACAATGACATTACAATTTCCCAGTTTACTCTTAACAGTAACCTGTATGAATGATGTTGGTGCTAAATTTATATCATAATTAATGCTTGCTGAGTGAGTAAGCGAGTCACGATTGGACTGTGGGTGGGTGAGTCAGTCGGCCTGTACCAACTGGTCTAAGCGCCCATTTTCTTTGAGAAATTGTACAGTAGACTCTCCCTTCTTTAAGTTGTGAGTCATCGCTCTTGTGACTCTAGTTTTTATATAAATTGTTAGTGGTAGTATCAGGAGATGAAATTTCCTCTATGAATTCGCTGTCATAGCTAATTCCATTGAAATGGGGCATCAATATTATATTTTGTGTCCTCATGTAGTTTAGTCCAAGCAACATAATATCCGTAATTGATAATTTTTCTACTACGTAAACGGTGGTAGTGTATGATTTTGTGGTCTCTGGGAATTTCATCTTTAACTCAATCATACCAATAACTGGTATTTCTTTACCATCCACTGTGTATAAATTTAAGTCTGAATTTTCCAAAAGTGTCACTTTTCTTCTATTTCTGAAAATCCTTTCTAACTCATCTTGCGTTATTAAATTCACTGGTGAGCCTGAATCCAAAAAAAAATGAAATCTCTTCCTCCTCACATAAAGCAGAGACTAAAATGCTTTCATTTCCAAAGAGACTTCCGATATTGACTATTATTTTGTTTATTTGCGTTTTGTGTCGTCCTCTTTTGTGCTGGTACGACCTTCCCCCGGCCTATAGATGGATACCAGTTTTTCTATTGTTTTACAGTCTGAGGTCCAGTGACCGGAGGTTCGGTGATGTCTGCAATACGGTTCGAACCCTTTTGCCTTATACATGTCCTCTTTATTCTTTATGTACCTTAACACTCATATTTTGTGTGACCAGGATTTGCGCACTAGTCATACTTTTGTACCGCCCTGTTACCTGGTGTGCAGAACGTGTCCTTGAGCTAACTTGACTGTGTGTTTATGTGTGAACTGGACGAGACTGTCTCTGGTCTTTTGCCAGGACTTGACTTATTTATCCCTGCTACAATTTCTGGCACTTTGATCCCTGTCCTGTTGGCCTGTGATGTATCAGTCACGCCAGCTTTACTGCAGTTTAATTCCACTTCATAAATGAAATCAAGTAAACAAATCTCTCGATTATGCGGGATGGTTTTGGCAATCTTTAACACCCTGTCAGGAAACTTGCATAGGGCTGATACGTAGCCAGTGATGTCAACGACATGCACTGGTGACATATTACCATCCTGTGTGACCCAGTCTGAGTTTTCTAAGCTAGATAACAAGATTTTCTTAATAGTGCAAATATCTGCTGTTATATCCCCTAGATCTGAGCATAAGTGTGTTTGCCTTAGAAGGTCTACGATTTTGTTTAATTCTGGAGTTATACCACCAAGAAAATTCCTACCTCCAGAGAATTTCCTGAGAAATTCTGTCTTAACTTGCTAAAATGTTAAAGCTCTCAACAGCTTGTCTGACTTCAGCAAATTGCCAGCTGGGCATCGTCCTTGGTTTATTCTAGCTGAAAAAACAGTGATTTTTCCTTTCTCATTTGTAATGTGTCCCCTAATGAAATATTGCTGACACTGTTCAGTAAGTGTGTTTATGTCGATCTTGTCTTTTTCAGTACCAGAGAATTTTGGGAGTTCATTGTCTTCATGACAAATATACAGTACACTGGAAGTGAAGTGTTATTGGAATGTTGTGGAGAAGTTACTGCACTCGTGCCTGCTGCATCTAAATTAGCCATTTTTACGGTGTTTTCCTTGCAGTCGTCATTTACTGGTAATTTATATGTTTTTCCTGACCTTAACCCCTTCGCCCACGTTGACGCATTTGTCTTATGGGTGTGGGGTGCACCCATACTCACTGATGTTTTTGTCGTCCATAAAGCATAAAAACTTTCAGAGTTCGGCCAATCGCCGTCATTTTTGGAGGCATCATTGCTTGACTAGCGCTTGTCAAAAGTAATGGTTTGGTGACTGTGGGTCCCAATACAAAATGAGCTGTGAGTGGGGGAGGTACTGTGCGGTTTGGCCCTTTAAATTTCTGCTCTTACCCCCATCCCGGCCGTGCAACATATTTCCCTATACCAATAGTGCTTATGTATAGTTGTTGGGCACTGTTGTGATTAGATTTGGTGTTTGGAATAGGAAATCTGGTGTTTGTGAAGCATTCCTGGTCGTTATCAGCCGTTGGCCCAACAAAGATTGTACTACTGTTTCTAATCAACTACATTGCCTTTACCCTGCACCAAATGTGAGTATTCAACTATAAAAATAATGCCAGTGAATTATGTGAATATAGTGTGCATATCTAATGTACAAGGAATTGGTGAAATACATGAAAGGAGCTTAGAGGAAGGCAGGAAACTGCCCTACAGTCATGACACAGCGTGGGTACACCATAGTTTTTCTAATTTTTCTCGAAAATATGAGGCCTAGGATCACCATTGTTGACTCAAAAGGAAGCCAGTGAAATTCTGCATAGGATGATAAAATAAAAACATAACAGTGAAGAGAAAAGTTCTTCGGTAGAGCTCTCAAAAAAAAAAAAAAAAAAATGTCGAAATGGGTTTTACTTTTTGGTTATTATTCGAATACCATAGCTCATATCAAACTGGGACCTCCGGCATTCGAAAGCTAATAAAATTCTCTTTCTAATGATTGTATAAAATGTAAAGATTGAATAGTAAACATTCGACTTATGATGTTGGGAAGTGAGATCTACAGTATGTTCCCAAACGTTTATTATCGGGGCCCTAACGTATGTATAGTGTTTTGTTTTTTTTGCTTATCGTGTAGAACAAACATCCACGAATAGGAATACGTGGGTTTTGTGGCAAAATAAATATGTTTGGGTGGTGAAAATGAGCCGAGAATACACTTTTATGGAGCGTGCAGCGGGCATGGGGGAGGGGAGATAAGCCGATGCGTCATACCACAGAAAACTTTTAAAATTCATCTGCGTGCAAAAGGGTTAATACCTTCTTGTCCAAGTTATAGTAAACTGGAGGTAAATTTTTATAAAGTTCACTATCTACATCTGAATATTCTGATCAAGTGTCATCATTATTTGCTTTAGCGTAGACTGCATCTGTTTGCCGTTCTTTATCTAGTGTATCTTTCGTTTCCCGAGTTTGGTTTTCTCTTGTTCTTGTGTGTCTGATGGTGTTTTGGAATTTATATTTTTTTTTATCGTTTTGTTTGTGTCAGGGTATTTGTCACTGTTAATGTTGATCCTTCAGGCACTAATTGTGGAACACTACTTAGCATAATGGGATTACACACTAAATCATATTTTACCTTTCTCTTGATTGCTCATAAAATTATAAAACACATATGTCAGTATAAATCGTGTAATTGTCTCTCACTGTGTAGTTTGTAATATTTATGATGATGAATATATATGTATATAATTGCTTGGTTTGTTAACTAAGTGTTAGTATTTTATGTATAGTTATGTAAATGATGAAGTGTTAACTAAGACAACCTTGGTTAGAATAAATCAACTCACTAGAACAGCAGAGGAGATACAGTCCTGGTGTGAGGTGTGGTGAGGGAGATGTTGTTGAAGATCAACACGTCAGCATCGTTTGGTCATCACATCTGAGGTCAAGACACTCGCTTGCCTCCTCCTGGTGGTGGAGAAGGTGGTGGGGAATAGTGGTGGGGGTCGTGCTGGGGTAGTGGAGTAGGTGGGGGAAATTCAGCTGTGTTGTGCGTTACTCAGGTGACACTTCACTCATTTTCGTTGTTTCTTCTTCTTGTACATTTGATTTTCTTTACTGTACTTGTTGAGATAAACTTGTAGGCTTGTAGAGTTGTTGATAGACGTAATTTGTCACTGGTATTGTTTCTCGTAATCGTGGAGTTGTGGTTGAGGTGGTTACGCACGATTAGGGACGAATTTAAGGTGCGTAGATGCACCGCTAGCTCCTGCTCTCAGCTTTGTTTGTTTGTTTTTGGTTCGATTGCGTGAAGTCGCCAAATTAAGCGTAGTCGTAGATTATTTGATTGTAGTTTTGCTCGTTGATTGTTCATAGAGACGTTTATCGGCTTCGTTTACTGCTCCCCATCAGTCTCAGTGAACGTAGTTTTTCGTAGTTTACCGCTGTAGCGGTTCAGGAGATTAGTTTCCTGCGTATATCGATGAACGTATAAACTATTACTGATGAGCGTTGAATAAACTCTTAAGGCGTGGTTTGTCGTAGTTTACCGCTGCTGCCAATGTAATTGAGCATAGTAGGTTCGTTTTTACCGCTGCCACCAATGTAAGTAGACATAGCCAAGTGGTCTAATTCTATAAAGAAGGTTATTTGGTTCAATCGTCGATGGGAGATGCAAGGAAAGAGTAATGGTGAGGGGTTGTAGATGTCAGTGTAGGCTTTCTCTGTTCCGTTATTCTCTTCGTATTTTAAGTTGGATGATGAAAGGCAAATTTGGATCAGTGGAGTTTATTGTGACGGTTACTTGAATAAAAGTTAAGAGCTTGGCATGACCCGTGTAGCGTATGGTTAGTAGCAGTTTATGCTAGCTGTTGTCCTCCTACTTTACTCTCACTCTCCTACTCCCTGTTGCTCTCTCCTTGTCTAACTCTTGTTCTCTCCTGTCCTACTCTGACTTGTTCTACTAACTCTCCTACATGTGACATCGGTCTTATATCCCCTTCTAGATTCCTGCTAAAGTGTGTGGGCGTACATGTGCGTAAGTATGTACGTGTGTGTGTGTCGTTCACATTTCCGGCACATGATCAGGGGTGTTTGGCGTTCTTGATTAGTTAGGGCAAGGTGGATGTTTAGTTGTCTCTTCCTGGAGAACTCGGTCATAACTACCTGTTTTACATATTGTTACCTATAGGTGTATAGTTACATATTGTAGTTACATATATTATTGTGTTTTAACATATTATGCCTGCACAGCCATGTAAACCTCTGTTTACTGGGCCATGGGCAGGCACAGTACTCAGGTCCGAAGTTTCCTATACGTTTCTTAGAGGTAAAAATTGAGGATGGGTAAACTCTTATCCCCACTACTCTCCCATTTTGCCTTCAGGTTCATAGGGATTACAGGGACAATATTTCCTCCCCTTTCCCAGGAAATGGTTTAATGTTACTATCCATCGTACTTAAAGAATTCCTGGATTAAGGAAAACCGTTAAGCTTGACATTCACTGTAGAGTCACCTGATGGTTGCATTACAACATGCGAGTGATTGATCGATTGAAAATAATTAAAATCTGGCGGCGCAACTGCCAGGGTCATATGCCGCCGGATGACAAAGTAAAAGACACGGCAAAATAAAAAGTGCCTATTCAAAATAAAGTTAATATCTGTTAGTAGGAATAAAACACTAAAAATAATATAAGAATAGTTGATAAAATATCAATTATTTATAAAAGTGGAAGGAGGCCTGCCTCCTGAAGAAAACTAACAACATCAGTAAAATCGCTAGAGGCTTCACCAAGCATCGAGGACAAACAGTAAGCACCATCTGCCCCCTTATGTCTAGGGAGGAACCTCTGACGTACGTCCCCCAGACTTGGACACTCGACCAGCAAGTGATGGACAGTAAGGGGAACAAGGCAGTCATCACAGTACGGTTGAGCCTCACCACACATGAGGAACCCATGGGTAAGCCGAGAATGCCCAATGAAAAGCCTAGCAAGAGCCACCTCCAGTCGCCGAGACATAGAGGGAAGAACCCTCAGCACAACCACTCTCTGAAAGATTTCTTTTAGTTTATCGTGAGAAACACCATCCCAGTGTCTCTGCCGACATGTACGAATTGCGTACCGCAAGTAAGGTGTTGCATCAGAAGCAGGAAGTGGGTAGTCAGTTGGGGGCTGTTGAGAAGATGCAGCTTTAGCTAAAGTATCTGCCCTCTCCTTGCCCACCACACCAACATGTGCAGGAACCCAACAGAAGTCTACACGGCAGCCACGACGGCCAAGAAGAAAAAGCCACTCTAAAATTGACAAAACCAATGGATGGGATGCATTAAAAGACTCCAGTGCAGACAAAGCACTACACGAGTCACTAAAAATCACAAAAACGGATTGGGGGAGAGTAAAAATGATTTTCAAAGCATATAAAATTCCAGTCAGTTCTGCCGTATACACTGAAGTAATACCAGGAAGACTACCGCCCCTACTAAAGGAAGGGAAGACAACACCAAATCCTACTCCAGTATCAGTCTTGGACCCGTCATTATAGACGGGGACAGAACCCTCATGAATGGAGGCATGTTCTAAAAAGAGAGAGAGGGACACCTGAGAGGGAAGTGAGCCCTATTTTTCAACAACGGACCTACAGAATGTCACACGAGGGATTAGCCAAGAACCCACCCCTGGGATCCGATATGGACAAATTGCCAGTCTCGGGACAGAGAGGGATAATATAATAGACTGGACCCTGTAACCAAATGGCTTTGGGAAATTAGGATGGGTGTCAAAAACAGATCGGGAATCCTGGGAGACAATGGCACAAGAAACTGTCTGGAATGCGGTGAAGACAATACCAACACCTCATCATTAGCAACTGGTGTCGCAAATCCAAGGGGAGTACACCAGCATCCACCAACAGACTTGGAATTGGGGATGATCTGAATGCCCCTGTTGCAAGACGTACACCAGCATGATGCACAGAATTTAACAACCGGAGGCGGGCAGCTGTTGCAGAGGAGTAGACCTCACACCCATATTCAAGTTTAGGAAGAATAAGAGACCTATGCAAGAGGAGGAGGGTTTGTCGGTCAGCACCCCAAGAGGTATGAGCTAAAACCCTCAAAAGACTCAAAGCTTTAAGACAAGCCACCTTAACAGAACGAATATGAGGAACCCAGGTTAGTTGTCTATTAAACAGAAGACCCAGAAACCGCGTCTCTTCCACGAAGGATATTCTCCTACCATAGAGATACAAGTCAGGGTCTGGGCGAACCCCTCGAAGACGACAAAAATGTATAGCCACTGTCTTTGCTGTAGAAAAATGGAAACCTCGAGTTTCTGCCCAGTCAGAAATTCTATTGAGAGCCAGCTGCAACTTCCTTTCTATCAGAGACATTCTAGATGAGGTGAAGGAAATCGAGAGGTCATCGACATATAGTGATCCTCGTACACCATCAGGAAGTACACTGATGCTGCTGTTAATGGCAACAGCAAACAGAGTAACACTAAGGATACTCCCCTGTAGTACTCCATCTTCTACTGCTCAGGCATTAGAAAGCACTCCTCCCACTCGGACCCTTAAAATTCGGTTAGATAAAAACTGTTGAATAAAAATAGGCAAGTGCCCACGAAGACCAAACTCATGAAGAAAGAGTAAAATATCATGACCCCATGCAGTGTCATATGCCTTCTCCAGATCGAAGAAGACCGTGACCTGGTGTTGGTTAGTGGAAAAAGCCTCACAGACAGAAGATTCCAAGGACAGTAATGCATCAGAGGTAGATCGCATTTTTCGAAAACCATACTGGGCAGGGGATAAGAAGTCACCTCTCTCTAAAAACCACACAAGCCTAACATTGACCATCTTTTCCAAGACTTTGCATATATATACAAGACGTCAAAGAAATAGGCCGATAATTCGTTGCCTGTAGGTGGTCCTTACCTGGTTTGGGGATGGGGATAACTACAGCAACACCCCAACAAGCTGGAAACTCCCCAGAACACCAGATCTTATTAAACAGTGAAAGTAAAAACATCAGGGATTCACCAGACAGGTGGCATAAAAAGGCATAAGGAATATCAACATTAACCAGGAGAGGAATCATGGCACTGCAATAGAGCCGTCTGGAGTTCAGAAATTGAAAATGAAACATTGTAAGGCTCTCCCCCAGCAGAGGCAAAACTGAGACCACGAGACTCTAGGCGCTGACGGTGGGAAGCTGAAGGCGTATCGGCATCCTTCTGTGACACACTGGCAAAATGATCAGCAAGCAACTCTGCAACAGCAAATGGCTTAGCCACAGTGCCACCTGCTGCAAATAAAACAGGAGGGGATGGAACAGTAAATTTTCCCAAAATTTTCCTTACCCGTTTCCACACCTGGGTGATGGAAGTCCTCGAATTGATGGAGGAAACATAACCCTTCCAGGACGAACGCTTGGCCTCCTTTAAGACCCGCCTCATATGAGCTCGTGCCCTCTGATACGCCACCAAATACTGAGGATCCCAGCGGTGACGACGAAGTCGTGAGTAGGCGACTCGTTTGGCTCTCACTGTGGAACTGCACTCAGAGTTCCACCAAGGAACCGTACGTTTAGGAAACCAACCCTTTGTTTTTGGAATAGATAATAGGGCTGTTGAGTGCAACACGGTATTGAAATATGACACAGCCTCAGTAAGACAGCCAAACTCGTTGACAGAAAGGGAAATGGAACTTAATTCCCTGAAACGTGGCCAGTCAGCCTTATCCAAAAGCCAGCGAGGAAGACGTGGCTGAGGTCCACCTGCACTAGCAGTTAAGAGTAACGGAAAATGGTCGCTGCCATACAGGTCTGGCAACACATCCCAGTTAAAATCTAAAACAGCATCAGCTGAACATAAGGACAAATCAATGGCAGTAAAAGTTCCTGTCTGGCTATGGAAATAAGTCATTAAATTGGAGTTTAAAATGCCTACCTCCTCACCTTCCACTAAAGAGGCTAGCATAACACCCCGAGGGTTAGTCTCATCGTTTCCCTATAATGGATGGTGGCCATTCATATCTCCTAGTAACAGAAAGGGAGAAGGAAGGCCATGAATAAGGCGTTCCAGATCCGCCCTTTCAACAGTAGCACTAGGAGGTAGATAAAAACTGCAAACTGTATACTGCCGACGTAAAAACATCCGGACAGCAACTGCCTGCAAGGGACTGGAAATATCCAGATGACTATATGGAATATCCTGCGAAGGAAGATAGCAGCACCTTCTTGATGACCTTGGCCTGGCAGAGGATCAGAATAAAAAGCACTGTAGCCAGAAGGACCAGCAGGAGCAGTATCACCAACCATGGTCTCCTGGATACACATGCATAGAGGAGTAAATTGAGAAACAAGATGACACAGTTCCTCATAGTTAGCACGTAGACCTTGACAATTCCACTGGATGATAGAACCCATAGTGGAGGGGAAAATGATTAAGTGCGGGACTGTACACCTCCTGACATGCGAGCGAGTTTGGAATGATGCTTAGAAAGGCCCTTGGTAAGAGACTGCCCAGCACCAAGAACCTGTTCTTTATGTCGAGCATCCATGGGCAAACGTGAGGACGTGGAAGAGGAAAGTTTTACAACATTCTTCCTTTGAGATGGATTAACATTCGGCTTGGAAAGAGGCTTGGAGGCCACCTTAGGTGATGTGGGATGGCCAGTGCCACGATTAGAAGCTCCAGAAGTGGAAAGAGAGTTGACAGGATTAGAACTCTGCGAGGATAACATTGTATTTTTCAGAGCGGACGCACGAACGGTCTCTCCAACACCATCCCCAGGTGGGGACCTGACTACAGGTGAACCAGTAGCAGCAGCTTCCACTTGGCTAGACCCCTCCTCCTCTGAGGCAGAGGGAACAGTAGAGAGGTTGATACAAGGTTCGACAACAGAGATTTTAGGTGGCCGGTTTTCAGGCTCTGAGGACTCTGACGAATTACGGTGACGTTTGCCAGGTACAGAAGGAGGCTCGTCCATACTGGATAAGGGGGGATGAGTCTCGTCAACATGTACATCTGCCACCACCACAGAAGTACGCAAACCATCAGCCACTGAAGTGGAGGCAGAGACAGTTGGAGCAGTGGGTGGACGAGCATCAGTCACACACGTATTAGTAATTCCAGGGTTAGCATCCGTCAATTCAGTAGGTGGGGAAGTGGTCACTGTAAAGGGTCGTGGCAACTTCTGGGACACAGAACGACGTACTGGCGCCCCAGAAAGGACAGAAGCATAAAAAACTCCAGGCTGAAAGAAGAGAGTCTGGGCCCTCCTCTTTGCTTCTGGAAAGGAAACCTTCTCACGTGCGCGAATGCTCAAAACCTCCTTTTCAAGGCAGTAGCGAGGACAGTTTTTGGAAAATACAGCATGAGGACCCCCACAGTGATAGCATTTAAGGGGTCCTGGACAATCACTGGTATGACTCATTTCGCCACAGGTGGCACAAACACCAGGATGGCCAGCCAGTGCGTGTTGGCAAAATTTTCTAACATCCCCATACCCCTGACAGTGGAAACACCACTTTGGGTTCGGAACATAAGGCTTCACAGGCAGAGAGAGCCAAGCAAGTTTCATGGAAGCAGGCAACGTTAAGCGGTCAAAGGTCAGAAACAGCGTCAGAGTCGGGGTCAGAATACCATCGATCTTCTTCTGTACCTGGTCAACCTTTACAACACCATAAGAGCATAGTTCTTCTAATAACTGTGACTCAGGGTACCGCAGGAGGTCCCGAGAGTAAATAACCCCCTTACTTTGGTTGAAGGTGCCATGGGGTACACTGGACATACTATTGCCAGATATGGAGGTCAGATTCCGGAGATGGGAACTTTCTACTGGGGAGGACACCTCAATAAGTAGGCTACCATCCACCTGGGTTGAGATCGCCGGTTCACGGCCCCAAGCAAAACAATGGCTCGGTGCAGTTCAAAAATATCTATATCCAGCACTGAACCACCAGCAGAGGGTTTCAGTACTAGATACTTAGTGAAGGTCTCAGGCTCATTCTCTTCCGAACTGAACCCCGGAGCCAAACCAACCCGACGTGACCTCCTATTCCTAGTTGAATGCTGGGTCAGAGGAGGATAGTCCTTTGGGACCTGGAAAGGCTCTAACGTGGCAATTAAAGAGGACGATTCCGCAGAATTACCAGGGACAGATGAGGTGTCGTCAACAGTATTTTTTGTTAAATAATCCATTAATATACGACAGAAACTTCATTCCCTCATCCCTCCACCCACCATGGAGCCCAACCAGGGAGGTCGTATCTCAGGGATAACACCACTGGTGACCCCAGAGGTAGCAGGAGAGTATACGCAGGTAACCACCAGGGGACCTGGGCAAGGGTGACTCCAGGACGGTAGGAGCCACCAGGCCCCACAGTGCCCACTTGACCTTAGCCAACGCATGACCAGCCGATTGACCTGGTTGGGCCCAACCAGGCCACCAGTCTAGCCAGAATAAGGGACCAAAGAGGTGTATTGCTAGCTGCAGGGCACATCGTGCAGCATCGCTCAACCTCCAGGACTCCCATCTCCCAGCACTACGGGACGCCACGCACGGGAAACACGTGGGGAGGCAACAGTCCCGCCCTATATGGAAAATGGGCTGGGGCTAACAATACCAGCAGGCCTCCTCTACCAATGATGTAGGGGATGCTTAGTCCACATGGCCAACAAATGCCAAACCCTACAAAAGTAGGCATGCCTCCAAAGTAGGTGGCACTGCCAACCACGCTTCAAGCCCCAACACCATGTCAAGGTGACCTCCTGCAGTGGGGGCATGCAAGTGAATGACAGGCACTAAATACACATGTGGAGTTAGCATGAATGATAACATCATCAATAGATTCAAGAATTTAATGATCCTCGTGTGGTCTATAGGTGTTAATCAAAACCTTTTTCTTGTCCCTCCCCAGTGTTGCAGGTATGGGTCTGACGGGGCTGTTGTGGTGGGTGGTGGCGGTGGCGGCTGTTATGACTGGCATCAGTGAGGCAGACAGACTCAACAGACCCAGGCTTGACGTGGCAGCTGAAGTGCAGCTGTGTTCCCTGCCCGCCCACCACCAAGCTGAGCACACACACCAGGCCGTGCTGGATCCTGACGGCGTTTTCACAGTGCTCTGGACACCGGACCTAAACAAGCAGGTTTGTGGGCCAAGAGGTCATTGTCTGAATTACATAGGAGCCTTAGTAGCATCTTTTTCTCCGTGATTTATTTTGGAAAATTATACCTCCCCAGGCAGCTGTGTGGGACAAATTCGCTCAGTGAAGCTGGCTGTATACCAGGCTTAACCCAGAGAAGTTAAATATAGTACTAATTCACAGTGACTGTATCCATCCCAATATACTAGGTATGCAGTTAACAGTTCTCCCACTTTCCTATTTTCCCTTGCATTGTTTTCTGCATCCTATCTCACCCCATCCTTAGGTGGAAAAAATAGGTCAAGATGACGACAGTGATGACTGCATCTCTTTTGTTACATATGTAATGTCTTTGTTTTATTCGTACGAATTACAGCAGTAAGATTTGATTTACCTGCTACACTGCCTATAGCACAACATGCAAATAATAACATTGACATTGTGTCAAGATCATTAGCACTTATGCCTGTCTCCAGCCACACCCCCTAAGGGGCAGTTCACAGCCCATCTAATTTTCCTCAGGGATCAGTTCTCCCATTGACCAGTTTTCCTCTTGGACTCATTTTTTGTCAAGAACGTACTTTCCCGCATGAACCTATTTTCCAGACTTACCTATTTTCCTTCATAAACATATTTCCCTCATGGACCTAATTTCACCATGGGCCTATTTATACCATGAACCTAGTTTCCCCATGGACCAATTTTCACCATGGACCTATTTTCGCCATGGGCTTTCCCGGCATGGACTCCCATCCTTTCTAATATTTATTGCTCACCTTGCAAATCATACAGAACCACGCCTGACCTATCACCATTGCCTGCACCAAAACCACTGCCACAGCTCACATTCTGAAGCTAAAGTCCTGTCTGTCAGAGGTTACCTTGATATGAGAGGTATGTACACAGGTCTATGTAGCAGTCTGTGCCAGTACATAACGCCCATGTCATTACATGGCAGAGACACACAACACACCCTGGCACATAAAACAATCACCATACAATATCAAACCTTCTACAACAATATCCTACTTCCAGACAATCCAACACAAGCAATCAAGAAACACCTATATACTCACTTGCAAGGCAATACCACACCTTGATCAGAGCGCTATATTGCAAGCCCCGCATCCTGACACCCACCCATTGGAGCTATACTTCAGCAGATCTGATCGAGATCATTTACCTAGGCTTAGATGAGGATATAACCCAGCCCTGTTTACCTACCAGGTCAGCTATGGGCTGGGTAGAATCACAGATGACACGTGCCCTGCTTGTAGAATAGGACCACACAACGTAACACATAATGGAGCACTGTACAGCACATGTCACACTAAGACATACACACAACATCACCAGTGTAGGACACCTATAGGACAACCCCATAGGGACAAGCTGCTTCCATGCGGTCGATGGATCTGCTCGGACAGATGGACCGGGGCTGAGCAGCAACAACAAAAGCTAAGTCAAAACACCACAATATTTGAACTATGAAGACAAACCGGAGGTAAAGCCCTCAGTTACTGACGCTATTATTTGATGCTCGAAATGATAGAACACATCTGAACTTTCTGTAACGTTGCTGACTACACTGTAATGTGGGATGCAGGCTAATCACATCGGCCAATTTCACGTGTTCCATAAGTGACCGTAGAAATCAGGGGCTTGCATATAATTTAATACTTTGCTTGCTGCTGAGGTACTTGAGCATTTTTTTTTCATCCTAGCAGCAGAGGATTTTGTTCAGCTGGGAGAGAAATCATAGCAATTGCTTCAAAAACCATCTCGAGTGACTCTTTCTCCCCTCTTGGTACGCTGAAGAATCAAATTAGGACAACACAAAACGAGTTTGTTCATCCCAACAGTCAAATGGTTAAGGCATACAAATCAGTTTCTGGTGTGTCAATGTTTCTCTGGGGGTATATTTTGTGAGAGATACATACCCGCACCTGAGGTTGGCTGAGGTTCATATTCTCGTCGAACGGAATAATGACTGTCGTGTTAGGTTTCCCCCTGACAATGTTGCCGTGTTAATTAATGCCTTATTTTGGTATTGCTAAGTGTCTCTATCACTGATGGGAGGTGGTGTGGGAGATCCATGCTGGCACTCGTGGCTAGCTAGGGTTTGTGTTTCCGGCCTATGTCGGGATGGCTGGTGTGTTATAATTTCCCTGACAATGTTGGTGTGTCAACGTTATGCTCCTTTTGGTATTCCTAAGTACCATTGTTCCGATGCAGGAGGTGGTGTGGGAGATCCATGCTCGCACCCTTGGCTGGCTGGGGTTCGGGTTCTCGTCTAATGGCGGGATGACTGGCGGGGACATGATCACCGCCTGGGTGAAGGACGGACGACTGTTCCTGCAGGACCGCCACGGCGTGGGTGAACTCACACCGCCCCTCGACGACCACGCTGACTGGCGGCCGCTGCACGCACACGAGAACGACACGCACACCGTCCTTGTTGTGGCCAGGGACATCAACACCTGCGACCCGCACGATTACGTCCTTACAGTAAGTGTGCGATTGCAGTTGTTGGAAGAGACTGAGCAGGCCCACGATAAGGATATACCAGACCGATTTACCTGGGCGAACATCACAGAGTCGAGCACACTTGACATATTGTGTTGCTGCCTCTGTTGTATGAATGTCGGACAGTGTGAAATTATGTTGTATAGTTGAGGTATGGCGCTACATACTGTATATGTGTCACCTGCAGAGTTAAGGAGGCGCCACACGAGCAGTTTTGTGGCAGGTTTTCTCAGGTAACTCGATGATGGTGGTAGCTTTTCATAGGTTGCCCGTGGCTGTGAAAGTTTGTGTTAAAATATTCCCTTGAAAGTTATCAAGAGATGTTGCGAGGACAATGTTCCTAGAAAAAAAAATGCCAGAAAACCTGCTCGTGCGACTATGTTTGACCATTCTTGTGTTTCTGAGTTGCCAATGGGTGAGGGGTTTTGCTCTGAGTAGGGGCATTCAGTTATATGCAAGTTGCTTAATGTTTCTTAATTTTGTTTTTTCTTATCACCAGTTGATTTTTTGTTAAGTTTAGGAGAGACCACTTGTATTAAAAGATTTAACGACGGCAATATATAAACCGTCTACTTGGAAAAAGTCCCTCCTAATATGAATAAAACAATCAAGCAAGAATAAAAACGGAAAATAGATATAACTGAAATGGCGGGACTAGACGCTGTGCCAAATTTTCCACGACAGAATGACACTGTGCGGCTGCTGTACGCGTGGGGAGACAGCGACCCCAGTGACGAACACCCTTCCTACCACGGTCCTCATCGGGGAAACAAGTAAGTCACTGATGTCATGAGTATGTCAGTTGGCCAAGTACCATACTCTGTTATACTATCTTGGCCTGAACTTTCCATATCTCCAAAATGAATGCTGAACTGTAAGTATACATCAGCACTAGAATATGATGCCTGTCACAGAGAAATGTTATAAAAGGAATGTAGAACCGTAGCGCTGGATTTTTCTACCACTGAGTTATAAGAAATTAGCTTCAAAAGCATGAAAATCTGGGCCAAGTTAGAGTAAACGAAGTATAGTGCATTTTCACGACCAGTCCAGGCTGACTGGGTCAGTTTCATGGGAGTTCTGGCGAAGCAGTTTAGCCTGTCTAGACTGGACTACTCGGCCCGTCTTCTGGACTGAACTGACGAGCTGCTTGTACACAAAGCTGCACTTTAGCACCAAGCGAAAAAGGTAGTTTTTGGTAGAGGGTAAAAGGCTGATAGCATAAAGACTGTCACTATGCTCAAAAGATAAATGTTAAAACAAAAATGGATTTCACATAATTGACAGCCAGTACTAATGTGGTAAGGTGATGATTATAATGCAGACTCTTAATGAAATTAATGATCACTAAGACCTAAACTGAAATCACTTATTTATTCCTAAACTAATGGAAAAAATATGTCTGGAGAAAAATATAATTTTTTTAGTCTCAAGGGAATATAAAAAGTAAAGACGGCAGTAGCAAGTATTTCTCAGTAGTAATTCCTCAAGGATGAGAACTGTAACACTGGTTTAAGTCAATTCTATTTCAGTCTTGCACTAACACTGTGTGGTAAGAATCATGGTATTATGAATGATGGTGAACAACTACTAAATTATTGTACAGTAGAAGCAACCGTGCATTAATAACTGACATTAATGATTTACCTGACGTATTATCTTTCATTATTTTTTTACATAACTCAGTTAATTGCTTCCTTGTTGCTCCCACTTGTTTCTCCCATTCAAAAGGAGCAACGTTCAGGAAACGACTAGTCTCAGTCCATTCTCACAAGCATCTAGAGAGGCCCCGACAGTGCAGATCCACCTGAACTGGCCCAAAGAGCCCGAAAAATTTGCCTCACTATAATCGTATACATTTGTTTTTGTCTACCTGGTTTATATGCATTGCTGCCATGAGTCTTCGACACTAATAATTGTTGTTCTGTGCATTTTTGTGAACTTTCTTCGTATTATGTTACAACTACCTCCCTTTCCTTGGGGGAAGCAGCCTAGGTATATAGATAGATGTTACAATGAATGTTTTGTACAGTTTACCTTGTCTTTAGGCCTGCGTACCCTGCCTGCCTCTGTGTACCCTCATAAGCCCTTATTTTCATCAGGTTCGCCTATGTGTTGATGCCATTCTACCAGGAGATGGTGCCAGAGGATGCGCAGGTGTGGCGAGTGAGTCAGAGTGTCACAGTGCCACACACGCAGAACACATTCTACTGGTGCCACGTTGAGAAGATACCAAAGTGGCAAAAGAAACACCATTACCTTGGGGTGAGTCCTGTCGCTGTATAGACACTACTGGAATACATGACAGCAGAGGCCCGTGTCTCAATCAGCAATAAAACCAGAGTATACAGAAATATTACATTCTGAAAACGGTACCGGAGAACAATGTATTCTTCCTGTCGTGTTCTTCCTGTTCTTTATCTTCTGGGTGAAAAGTTTGATTTAAACCTTTTTCTCACTTATCTTACCTCGCGTACAATGCCCGCTTTCACAGGCTGTACTCTTTCATCCTATCCGATCTTATTTACCCAGCCCCACCTTTTCATAACTCCTGCCTTTCAGTAAATACATGAGCGAATGCATGAAGAAAAAAAATAAAAAAAATAAAAAAATAAATTTTAATGAAAAGAGTGGCAACATTTGCAAGAAAATTGATGATATTTCCCAAAGTTTGTTACTCACGCGCATATACATGTATCTATTTGTAACTCATTTGGATAGAATCACAGAGCAATCAGAGTAGGGGTCATATTCAGACTGAACTCACCTCTACTGTAACCCGTTCGAAATTACGGTACTGGCTGCATTTTGCCACGATAGGGTCTCGCAGCAAGTCACGTATGATCCTTGCCGTGTACAGTGGATTCGTTGTTTTTCGCATTGATTTCGGGTTATGCGGCCATTCTGTTGCACTGTGGTATTAAGGTGCAAATTATTCCTTCACAACATAAGGGATAAACTGCACTTCTTGTTGCTTTTTCCTGCTTACCTTCCTCTTCAACTACTTGCCTTTCTTCCTACCTTAACCCCGTGCCTGCCTCCCTCACTACCTGCTTTCATACCTACCAACTTGTATACCTACCTACCTCCCTGTCTGCTCCCCACTCCACCTTCTTACCTACCTACCAACCAACCTACTCCCGTCCCCTAACTCCCTACCTGCTTACTTGCCTCCCTCCCGACCTCCTTACCTCCTTGTCTACAAGTTTACATACTTCTCCACTTTCAGACTTTCCTGCCTACCCACAGCTCTACTTCCCTACGTATTTGCCTGACCACTTATTGAGGTAGCGACACAGGCCGGTATTTAAAGTTTTTGCAGATTGCCAGTTTATAGTGAGTTGTATCAAAATTATGATGAGGGCATAAATTACAGCATGTTGACATCCCTTACCGATTATACAGACATACAGACAGTTGTGGTCACTGTGACTTTGGGCATGTCCATCAATGCGACAGGCGCACAGCGTCAGATGGAGAGGATTCACTCAACACCTCAGTCTTCTAAATCGGTCCATTACTGTGTTTCCCTTGACAACGGCCTCTAGAGCGCGGACGAAAGAACGGACGGAAACTCTCATCCCGGCTCAGCGCCCTTAGGCCCTCAAACTTTATCTCTGGAAACCCGTCCTTTTATTGGGATGGGTGTTTTTTAAAGTCTACGAACAGACTGGGTGTTTTGGTGTCTGATGATTTCACGATCGTCTTTTGGTTGTTCTGTATCCGTCTTTTTACACTCTGGGGAATATAAAATGCAATCAAGGGTTCAAACTGAAAATATAAAAACTGTCTCGAGATATCAGGTCCAGATAAAATATATGCATGGTAATTTTCAGACTAATCAGCCCAGAAATAAAGTTACGAGGCCGTGGCAACAAGTGGTGGTAAGAACAACAAAAGTAACACAAAAAAACACAGAAAAGAACATTGCTTTGGGAAATGCAACAAAACACTTCCTCTTGGGAGAGGAAACAAGAAAACAAATGTACACTGTGCTCATATAGGTTCACTTTGCATATCACAGTGCAAGTGAATAAGATGATGATGATGAAGAAAAAAATTGGAAATTTTAGTATGAAAAGGACTAATTTTTTGCTCCTGGCTTTATACGAGTAAGGTTCGCCTGATCGGTGATTGGGTTTGATGGAGTCTGAGTGACCTCAGCGGACCAGAAGTTAAATAACCCTCTTGCACACCATAAGTTTTCAAAAAGTTTTGCTTCCACGCAGAGAACCAAAACCTTGCTCAGGCTGGCTCTGCTTGCACAGCAAGGGAAAAATTTCTATAGCCCAATTTACCCTCGGAAAGTTCTTCTATTGTTGTTAATCTCTTCCCATCATCTTCGTTGATGTTTATTCTATCAGATAAGAAAAAAAATAAATAAAACAGATGAATAAATGTACAGAAATGAAGCGTGAATAAACCTTATTTACATGAAAACTAGCTTCTCATAACTTCCCAACATCACCGTGAAAAATTTTTCCCATGACGCACAGCTGCAAAGGACATGTCTATATGCAGAATTGCACGATCTTTCGTCTGTGAAAATGTCAAGTTGATACGTCCAATAATTTTCGAGTAAATCGAAAAAACTACAATAATCGCCTAAAAACCTGTGATTTGTGTATTATTTCGTATATTGTCAGTGACACTGTAACAAATATAAATGTAAACTCTAACCAGTTTTGTAGCCTAGAGGTTAAGAAAGCCCATGATATAATTCACAGTGTTATAACCATTATTGTTATAGAGAAAATGAATTTTGAAAAGTTACGATGGGTTGCATGCAGTTTGCGCACAGTGACAGCACGTACGTTCAGGCCCATAGGCTGAGTATGTTCGTCTTTTGTAACTTTTCTCCAGTTATTTTCACACATAGGTTACTTTGCTTTACAAAAGTATGCGTAAGTAATCATCAGCTTGATCAAGCTTTCTTCACATTTTTTATGCGACCTATACTTTACAAGTATAATGACAGAGAACAGCAGTGAAATCCACCACGTTTTCCCTATGAGAAATATATAGTAAACACACATTTTATACCTTACAATACAATAGTATAAAAACTAGACAAATAAGCCGGTTACTCATGTTCTCTAGCAGTGTTGTGGTGTTTCTTGAGAGGAGATGGAGCTGCAGAGGAGGACAGGTACGATCACAGCCTGTGTGTGTGTGTGAGTATTTGTGATGTGTGTGTGTGTGTGTGTGTGTGTGTGTGTGTGTGTGTGTGTGTGTGTGTGTGTGTGTGTTTGCAATGTGATTTACTGTGATGGTTGTAATGAAGATGGTTGTGGTGGTGATGGTTGTGGAGAAGATGGTTGTGGTGCTGCTGCTGCTGATGATGATGGCTTATATTCAGGGGGAATGAAGTCTGAAGGGGACAGTGACTTTCCTGATTTAGCTGGGGAAGATGATATGGAAATATCTTGGATGGATGGTGAGATGCAGGTGATTTCAAGTGTGGTGAGAGTGTAGGATGACTATGGGGAAAGAGGTCAGTGCTTGTGGTGGTGGGGGGGGGATGATAGGTGGCGATAATGCAGCTCAGTCTCCAGGGTCAGGGTGGTTTCAGTGGTGGCAGTGAAGGCAGCGGTGTCTGGGGTGATAGGAATGATGGCAGGGATGGTGGTAGTCTCTAGAGAGGTGAAAAATGTCGTCAGAGTGATGGCGGTAACAGGAGTTTTAGTAACACCAGTGGTGGCAGTGGTGAAAGGAGTGGTGGTAGTGATGGTGCTACTACTACTCTCTGGTGTGCTTATCTCCGCGGCCTTGACCTGGGGTTTGCGCTTATCACTCCTCAGGTCAGATTTCCCCCTCGCTCTCCTGCTCCTCACTCTCTCCTCCTCAATATATTCACTATCTGTTTCACTATCACTTTCCTCACTCTCACTGCCACTGAACAAGTATTTCTATACAGTCCTTCTCGGATAACTTCTTGCAAGACATTTTTTCCGTAGTGTAATACTGCAACGGACCGGTAAAAATCAGTTATGAATTTTCAAATCTGGCTTTCCCTGAAAAAATATAAGAATACACTTTTAACGTTCTTCACAAGCACACTGCACTATATACAACACAATATCACTATACACACGTAAGGTATGGGCGGTGCGGTAATAGCAAACGCGGGTTTAAATGCCCGACGTGCGCTCACACACCCTTTGAGCCTGACTGCCAGGAGAGTACTGAGCTAAATATAGGCCGCTGGCTCCACCGATAAGCTCCCGGGTGTTGCCATTATTTCCCCTAGACCTGGCTATCCTCAGCTTTGACTCAACCAAATTTGACACAAATCCATCCACAGGAAAAGTTTCTACTACCATTTATAGGGAAGTTGCATCATGTTGGGTCATCTGTCACTTCAGATTGCAAGGCTTATGATTCACGTTGTGTCATCTTGCATGAAGAGGTTAAAAACAGCGGTCTTGAAGTAAGTCAAGTAAATTTTAATAAAAATGCTTTCACTGAATATATTTAACCTGAACTGATTATGCACTTGACCTGAGGTAACCTTGAAGAACATAAATTAACCTGATTGTGCCCAGACGTATTTAAATTACTTAAAATGACTAGAATGAATGTAAGCAAATATGAATACTGCTGAATGGATGTTAATGGGTGCATAATTTATTTATGGGTGCATTTACTGTATGTTCATGCATGTATTTTGTTCATGGCTTTATTACTTCTACAGTTCAGCTTGAAATATGGGAGGAACGCTCGTAGTAACCTTCATCACGTTGTGGCGTTTGAGTGCCACACGCAGGACGGGACTGATGCAAGCCGGACTTTGGAGCAGTATGTGGGTCACCCAGGCTATGAGTGCTACACACCCAATATGCCAGGTAGGAACTGTACAACTCCTTGCCGGTGAAACAGTGACATTGCCCTGTCCCTATTACGCACACTTCTGGTTGTTTCTTGTTGACGGGTCATGAGGGAGAGGAGGATGAAAGCAGACAACGGTAGTGAGGGGATGATGGCAGGATGAACTGACGGCAGAATGGAGCAGAAGTAATTCCTGGTAGAGAGAGAGGAGGAAGTGAGAGTTGTTTTACCGCTATTTCTTTTCATGAAGACTATTATGAAACAAACATTAACTTGCTACGATTTTTGTGAATCCAGGAAAGCTAGTGAAAAGTATTGCACAAACCAACACCTAACCAAAGCTGAAAACACCCTCACCACCATTTCACGACTCATATTTGCTAAGGGATGCGTGGGATACAGGACTGGAAAACGACATTCTTCGGGTTTTGAAAAATTGTGCAAAACAAAAGGGTCACCTTCCAGCAACTTTTTCATTAATTTTAAGCAATGCATTTTTCTCTTTTCCATTTTTTAAAAATGGCAATAGCTTCTGTGATCAAGTCTGTTTGTATAATGTTAACAAGTAGCCTCATGCCACCTGATCCTATTCTAATCAAACTTGGCACATATACTGTGGGTGGGTTTGGAAAAGAAGTCATGTTTTTTCTTTACTGAACAATCAAACATCAAGGTCACAGGCCGAGGTCAAAGTTCGTGGTACAGTGTCGTGACGCAGCATTAGCTACCTCATTCATATTTTTTCCGTTTATTTATCAGATTTAGCATAAACACTGTGTAGTGGTTTGGGAATAACTTACTGGATTTTGAAAGAGAATGAACAGAATTTAAGGTAACGAGTCAAGGCCAAAGTTCTAGGTGCAGCATTAGGGAGTGGGATTATCTCTTAATCAGTAATGCAGTCTGAATCAAACTTGGCACATGAGTTCTCCGGCTGTGTGCAAGGAGGGCCAGTGTCTAAAAATATACTAAATTTGAGTTTCGCCAAAGAAGTACCATCGTAAGTGACATTGCATTCAGTGGTAAAAACGCCAATCTCTTGACTCATTGGGGAAGGTTTCACATGTACCTTACAAAAGTATAATGAAAACCTGAATTTATAACGGGGTTTGGACAATGACCCTACTTGCACTCGGCTGGAGAATTATGTGTGGGGACGCAGAGATGTAATGATATTTTTGAACAGATCAGTGGTAGGTCAAAGTGGAGGTAAAGGTCAAAGTCTGAATGCAGGATCATGCTCATTGTCTCAGAGCTTTTTATTTTTCTGGTTATGTAGCTTTGAATGGAATTTGCTTCGCCAGTCTCTGTCCAGTTTTAATGACCTTCCAATAATTATTCCCTTATGGAATTTCAGATAATTTGGTGACGGAAAGTCGTCCTCTGTGTTATTTCAGTGTTCACACAAACCCCTTTTTAGAGGGTTCATTTCTTGTACTCAATAAGCATTATTCATTTCCTTGTTAAAACTTTAATAATTAGCAGAAAAGCACCAAACTACTACCCTTTCCAAATGCACAAACTATTTCATTATGTTTTACGGTCAGTGATTACTTTTCAGATATATAAGTACAATAAAAGAGACACACTTTTTTTTCCTTAATTATTATCATATCTTTTATGGGTCCGAATCTCTTTAAGTTGCTTTTCTGGGCATCATTAATAAAGGATACAAAAACGAAGCAGATAGAATCGCTTTGAAAACATTCATATGGGTAATTGCGTACATCAGTGGACAATGAACTGGGTAGAGGAGCTATGAGGGAGAGATATGGCAGTGGTTTGATCATTGTTAAGTTACCAGAAATCTCAGCTTCAATATTTGGACGGGAACTTGATTTACATCTGATAAAAACCACTTACTTTTGCATGGAGTGATGCCTTTGCCATGTGCAGTAATTAGCAATGTAGTTTCAAAAGATAGTTCCGCACGGGGACTAGAGAATGAAGTTGTCGACAGTGCGGCAGTATTACCCCAACTGCTGCTGGTCTAGAAAAAATAAAGTACTGTGGACATTCATAGGACATGACTGGTAAATGTAAATACCATCATATCACTTAAACATTTATGGTGAATGTGTTATCTACATAGCTTATAGGTATCTCTGTACCAGTTGCTGAATGCTTGTCTACTATGACGAACAGAAACTAGGACAAATTAAATTTATTTAACACAGACGTACCCTATTACAGAGTAGTAGTACAACATAAACCACAGTAGTATTCACAACCACATATGCTGCTAACGAACTCAGAAGCTGAGAGATGCCATCATAAATAATATTGGCTTCTGTGGTACTAACAATACTGGGATGTGGATTAAGCTTGTATTCACACACTTGACGTGCCTAAGATGGTGCTGGCATTGCAATCTTGTTCTTGTTCGGGACTAGACATGATGGTGCACTCTCTTATGTCAGACTGACTGCAGTATCGTATGTTTCAAACATTTTAAACTATATCTCATCAACACCGCCAGCCTCATAACACTACTTCAGACGTAAGTGTTGTGGTTTCAAGGTCTCCACAAAAAGAAAGAAAGACCTAGATTAAGAAAACCCTGTGTCACTAAATAAGGGCCACACGAACACTCACCGAGATTTAATTTCTATAATTCTGGGTTCCACCTCCGGCAAAGTCCTGACTGCACATAGGCTTATTTTTTATGTTCAGTGTATCTTTGCAACCCTATCTATCTGTCTCGAAATGATCAGATCTTGAATTTGGCTCTCTCTTGTATTTTGTTTTTCTCTTGGAAGGAACAGTTATTGCGGGCTCGTGGCCTTTGGTTCCTTCTTCCTATCATTAAAAAAAAAAAAAAACAGGCATATCACTGTGCTGATTCTTTCCCTTCCTGTGTGTGTGTGTATGTGTGTGTGTGTGTGTGTGTGTGTGTGTGTGTGTGTGTTCTGGGATTCACTTCTGTATCCATAACTGTGGTTTGGTCTCGGAACTGTTACAAGGCCTGAACCCTTTCCAGAGGGCCAGCTTTGGAGATAGATGCCAAGGTCGCGTCCGAGGCCACGAGACGGAGGCCAGGCCTCAGTCCCAGGCCTAATTCACACCTGTGATATGTCCGTTACTTTCCTCCATGACACATTATAAGTAAATCGCCTGTGGGCAGAGAAACATACATGAGTCTCTCAATATTCGTCAGCAGAGGAAAAGAAATACAGAAAAGGGCGAAGTTTTGTCCTTGACTATACACTTGTGTGCCATAGTTTCTGCTCATCTTCTAATCCTGCCGCTGTCTAGAGGGAAGCCGTAGCCAGAGTTTCACACCCAAGGAAGACCCTGGATGGTAGTCTGGAAAAAATTTACGATCGACTCCTTGTCGTAAACAAAATTTGTTTTAGAAGGAAGTAGAGGGAAAGAAGAGTTATGAGTCCTTCCAAGTATACTATTTCTCCTACGAAAAACATACATCCATTATGAGAACAAAATTATTGCTGGCTACATCTGTTTTATGCAGGGAGAACATGGAAATAGAGTGCATAGCCTTCCCGTGCCTATAGTTCATTTTACAAAAATAAACCTGCCACAGCAAGGAATCGGTCGCAGATATGTCTGTGAATCCCACACCTGCTGTTCACTGCTAAGGTGGTAGTTAGAAGCTTTGCTAAACAGGAACAGCTTGCGCTGACACTATTGCAGTCTGGAAAAGCTACGAATCACTGTATGGTTTTTGTTGCAGTCAGGGGTACGGGTAGAGAGTTAGCAGAACTATGGCTCATGTGTATAGGAAGAAATCATATCTCTTCACAGTTTTGTCTCACAGTTATTTAAAACTAGCGAAACACGCCAAACTCCTAACTCCTACAACCCGAAAATGATTGTACTCAGCTTGGGAAAGACTTTTTAAGCTGGAAAGATTTTATTATACAATTTCATGAACTGATTAACTACTATGGTACTCTAACCTAAGTCGCCTGGCAGTAGGAAGAACAGAGTACAAAAAGACGTCCTCAGGCTAAAGAGGTTAAAACTTGAATCGAGAAAGAGAAGGCAAGCCCCAGATCTTTGACGATGTTTTCTGAACCATGTGACGGATACAGATGGAGAAGATTTAGATTTATACCTGTCAACTGTTCGAGGGTCACTGTGACAGACAATCAATGTTTGTTGTCTCAGTTTTCGTCAGAGCACGACCCTGTTTTTTTTTTCATTTTTTTCTTTTTTCTTTTTTTTTTTGGCTAGTTGCATCCGGCATCCATTATTGCAGGTACACATTATCTGTCTAGCGACGCACTCACCGGGCTTTTCTCTCCAATCGGCGGCAAAAGGAAAATATTATCTGATACTTTCACTCCTTCCTGTATCCAGATGGTCGCCTCAGGATCTATGTTAGTGTGCATTTCCCTTTGCCTATGACCTCCAGTATTCTAAGCGCAAAGTGTCCAAGCATCTCGAAATGAATGGCTTTTTAAAATGGATTTTTTTTTTTTTCTCCTGTAAAGAACAACTCTTCCTCAAACTTCCAGCCTTTGGTCTTTGTAGCTGTCTCCAGGTCCCCATCTATAACGAGTGCACTAGTCTGACCAGCCGGAACGTGTGTTGCGTCTCCATATCTTTGCTGACTGCGCACTGTATTATGGGATGCAGGCTAATCATATCTATCACAGGCGTTCTATAAATATCCTTCAAAAATTTGAGTCTTGGGTCTTGCCTTTCTGCCTCCGATTAAAACTTTAAGCACAAGTCCTTAGTTGTGTATGATTACTCTGTTATAATTTTATCTTCGTTCACACGGCTACTAAACACAACATAGCGACACTGAATGAAAATGAATGAACACACACACACACACACACACACACACACACACACACACACACACACACACACACACACAATTATTCCTGATGATAGAAGCACCTTCATAACCAAACTAGAATGAAAATGAAGAAAAAATATTCCTGATGTTCCTCGCGTTTGGAGACTTTCATGAAAAAAAGTTAATATCTTTTATGAATTCTTCCTCAGAACACCTCTACCAGTGCAACCGCTTCTTCATCCTCTGGGCCATCGGCAGTGAGGTAAATGATTTGAGGTGAACAGAAATGAAGGCAGACAAGCGCTAAAAACATAAGTAGGAAACACTGGAACTTTGTCTCTGTTTTCACGTTATAATATCGCTTTATGAGTCTAGTCTGTCTTCGTTTCTGAGCGCCCTAGCTGACCACTTCTTGTACAGATGACTGAAACTGCTATTGGTATATTCTAAACCCTGTGACGAGGACAAATATTTTGACTTATTATATTCTCCTGATGTTTATACTCAGCTTAGGAGTGGATTCTCGTCGTCTAAGGGTTCAGTAAATAACCATAATTTAGAAACGTTATATATAGTCTTTGTCTATAACCTTGCACCTGTCTAGTATTGTCTGTCTGAATACTGTCATTTCAGAATAAGGAGGTTAGAGTTTTGTTAATCTTAATTTAGCCCGTTAAATATGCTGGTGTAATTTTCCCTTCTTCTTGCTATAGTTGGTTAATATGTATTCAGTATAAGAGACTCCCTGGCGCTGAATGTGTTAGCAACAATCCTCAATAATCACTTCAGCACTATGACGTTCAGTGTTCCATTTTTGTTTCTTTTTTTTTTCATTCATTGCCAGACGCCATGTATCCCAAACGGGGTGGCCAAGGGCTTAGAGTTAATTGTTTTACAGGGAGGGGCACTAATCCTCCACCAACCCCACTTGACACGTAGGGAGAACGTTATGCCAACAGCATCTGGTGTTCCCAGGCGGTCACCCATCCAAGTACAAACCAGACCCAACGTTGCTTAACTTCGCTGATCGGACGGGAAGCGGTGTACTCAACGCGGTATGACCGTCTCCAGTCGATTTCATTAATCTTTGGGAAAGAATGGGTTAGAATAAGAGAATTAGTGTTAAAATTTCTTTTACTAATATAATTTTCGAGTAGATTACTTTAAAAATTTCATTCTTTGCTATATTCTTTGGTCATAAAGTGAGGCCAACCAATTAAACAGTCGTTCTTAAGGAGCGTTTGTCACGGCACACATTACTCGTGTCAATAAAAATGTTGTTGCTTCTTTGTTTATATACACACACCACAAAGCCAGCCAGGAGACAGGATGTGTGTGCTGGGCAATCCCCAGGTCCTGTTCTCCCCTCTTACTATTTTTTAACCAGCCCATACCCCACTGACCGGGCTAATGTATGGCCCGGCCTGCACTATATGTGCAGGAAATCTTTAAACGAACGAACGAACGATTTGTTTATACTGCGGTATTGTCCATTTGAAGGGTAATTTACCAAGAAATTTAAAGACAAAAAACTAATTGTTATTATTCATCTACGCAACATATTTTGGGCAAGAAATAATATGTTCTTAAATTCTAAAAGTTCAAGATCTGTGTCGTACATATAAGCAAGAGAGTTTAAATGTTTAAAAATGCATTTTTTTTTTTTTCTTGTGCCCAGAAGTCAGTAAAATGGTTTCGAAACAAACAAAATTGATCAACAAATAGCCAATTTGTGGAACATTTTATACTGAAATTTAGTTTTTCGGGACAGCCCACTGAAAGATGACAACACATTTGTTTCATATTCTGATTTAATTCACCTAGACACATGAAATTTGACATGGATATGCTATTATGAGGGTGAAACATTTTTAAATTTTGGTCAATAAATACTTGAGTTACACCAGATTTTTTTAAGGACGGCTCATTGAAAGAGGACAACTCATTTTGCCTTATCTCCTGGTCTAATTCTCCCAGACATATGAAATTTGACACAGAAGTACTATTATGCTGAACGGCAAGCGTGTATGATTATGAAAAATGGTGCGCTAAACATTATGCATGCTATATACCTTACTGGAAAATATTGGTGGCTGCAGGTATACATGAAATACAGAATGTGGGATATGCAATTTGTGTCTTGGTTTTTACTAGTGATAGACATTACCCCAGGTGATCATTAAAATAGCAGCTTCAGCATAGATTTCTGTTAAGTTTTGTTTCTGAGCTTCACATTCCACTGACTCCAGGCCTGTCCTGCACGACGCATCCATAGTATGAACGGCAAAATAACCTATTTATAAGCAGATAATTGGTCTTATTATACATCAGAACAATCTGAAGTCAATACTGTATGTAACGAAAAGGCAAATATAATAATAGATTTTTTGCATATTTTCCCACGACAAATGCCCCGTAACATGTAGATCTGCACTGATACAGCAGTCACTGTACTGTCATACGTTTTACTTGACCTAAGTTTTCCATGCACTGTACTGTTATTGCTGTATACTCATTGCTACGAGTCTTCGTGCCACTTCTTTCCTTTTATGACGTAGTTTGTATCTGTAACAAACAAGAAGGACAAAATAAGAAGGGATAATAGGCAAGACAAATCACTGAGGAAGAGATGTTACGAAATCTCCCAGGCCCTCGTGCTTCATATGGAAGCGCCAGGGCCTGGGACTGAATCTCTGCCAGGCCAGTGTGATTATTTTGTTTAGTTTCATTTCGGTTATTACATTGGTTGGCAGCGGTGTGGGATGTGAGGTGAGGCATGGAGGGTAATGATGTTGGTTAGCTGACAGTGTCCTAGTCCTTACATCCCGGGAATCAGCTGTTCAGTGTGGTCCACAGCGTCCCCAGTGGTGGCCTCCAGTGTTACACTGCCATGTTCAAAAATCACCAAATTAATCACCAAGGGGAGAACATGGTTATGTAATGGGGTCTTTAATAGCCTGAGTTGCCTTGAGGTACAGTGGGAATCCTCTCCTTGGCCCAGTGGTAACGTGCACACCTATGAAGCACGAGGGCCTGACATCGAATCACGGCCAAGACCAGTGATTCATTTGTTAAGTTTCAGTTCAGTTATTACATAAAGAATTCTAAGTCACTTATAAAACTTTTAGTCTAAGAGTCTTCATCAACATGGCTTAAAAGTTTTTGTAAATATGACTTAGAAATCTGAATATGAGCCCTGAACCAAACAATGGGCTTTAAAAGGCACTTTCTGCCTTTAACTTGCCATTCAAAAAGAATCTTACTGTTTATAATAATTCCTAACTCAATGATTTTTCCAAATATGACTTAAATTTCTACTGACCACGGGGGAAGGAGGGGGGGGGGACTGGGAAAGCCTCTGTGACTGTCCAAGAAGCTCTGGGGAGGCTTCAAAAAGCTAATTTCAGATTAGCCTGAAAGTAAATCAGTCAGTAAGTAACTCGGTAACAAAGGCATTTCTCGGCCGAACCCTAGAAACGTCTGGCAATGAATCGCTGAGGAAGAGGAATTACAAAATCTCCCAGGCTAAAGGAAATAAAGCTAGGAGAAAATAAATAACTCTAGAAGATATATTACGAATCTCTCAAGCCAACAAGAGGATGGTCCAAGAGGATAAAGCTTATATACCACCACTACAGCAGTCTAAATCCAACTGTTACAGATTTTTTATGAAGAGAGGACACCTGTGATCTGGTGTATGTTTTTTTTTTATTTGTTTTTCCTTCCCTTATTCTTCTGAAAAACAAAGAAAATAATAATAACGCATGTGACGTGTGTTCCTAGGGTGAGATCCTGCCAGAGAGGGTTGGTATTCCCATGGGTGACCAGCACGGGGGCTCCACCTACCTGATGTTCGAGACCCACTACGACAACTACATGCTCAAGAAGGGAGTTACCGTGGACTGGGCCATGGACATCTACTACACGGACAAACTGAGGTAATTAATTCAGATACTCGGGAATCAGCTCATACGTCGCTGTGATTCAAGGCCATGTTTGTAGAGTTCATTGATTTATATACTCTGCTTTTACCCACAGTCAAAATGAATATTGTTACACCTTTCTGTACAGATTATTGGAAATTTCACCACATTCGTTTTTCTCTTGTGCCTTGATGGAGTGTGAAGTAAGATCGGAAACTAAGATTAACCTTAGTTTTTGTCTCTTCTACTTCTTATTTTCTCCTGCCTAATATTAACCTGAAATTTTATGTCTTTAACTAATATTCCTCGGCCAAGAGAGGCTTGGTATACATCTCTGCCCACAAACTATTCTCACTGAGGAAAGAGACTGGCGGACATGACCCAAGCTTGTCGTATATACAGCGGAGCACTAGGCTAACTTTTGTCCCTAAGAAAACGATCTTTATTCTTAAGAAACCGAAAAAAAAAGAAGATCGTCTTACTATAGCACGAACTTCACCCCAACCCTCAGCACTTAATGGACATGTCTGACTGTTAGCTTGAACAAAAGTTTACAATAAAAATACGAATCGCTGGAAAACAAAGTGAGAAATTTTGATAGCATTCCTCTGGGCAAATTATCCCGTGATATCGTCTTTCTACTGCCAGTGACGTCATGCGTGGGGATTAACTTTTTTTTTTGGGGGGGGGAAAGGGAGGGAGTGAACCAAGGGCTGACCTAGTATTCTTTACACCCTTTACACCCTTTGTTCTCATGTTCCTTTTCCTGCTTTGCCTTCAGCGACAACGTCCCCTGAGTAATAGGATTGTTCTGAATGGAAAATAAAGAATATAAATTTAATAATAATAATAATAATAATACCAACTACCAACAACAACGACAAAAACAACAACAACAACAATAATGATAATAATAATAATAATAATAATAATGATATTAATACTGTAATAATAATGATAATTTTATAATAATAATAATGGTGAAAGCTAGTATTTTGTGTGGTTGAAGGCAAGGTGATGTCATGTGAAAGACTGGCCAGTAGAAAGACGGAGGAAATTAGTGTTTTGAGACACCGAAAAGAACACGTTTTGCACAAACGCAGCGTGATATATATAGATAGATAGATAGATAGATAGAAAGATAGATAGATATAGATATAGATAGATAGATAGATAGATATAGATATAGATAGATAGATAGATAGCTATATCTATCTATCTATCTATCTATCTATCTATCTATTTATCTATCTATCTATATATATATCTATATATATATATATATATATATATATATATATATATATATATATATATATATATACATATCCACAAAATGTTAGGTGTTACTTTTTGAGGTGATTGTGATGCAAGCACGGAAAATGAGTAGAAAAGTTGAGGGTGCAATGTTGACGTGTATGTGTGTGTGTGTATGTGTGTGTGTGTGTGTGTGTTAACCAGTTAAAGCTTAGGACATCCACAAGCTATGTTTGACGGGCAACATTCATCATATGAGTTTTTATCCAGTCCAAAGGGAATACATTTCCCAAATTTCACTTGTCAGGCCTGTGGCGTTAGAAATACAGATAACAGGCCAACGATCCTTGACGAGGTTATCTGTTGGCAAAAAAGCTAATTCTGCTTAGCTATAACCAACATGTAAGAGTAAAGTACAGCAGAGAGGAAGGCTCTTCCCCCACCCCACAACACCATCCGGTAAAACCGGCAGAGAAAAAATAGGGGAAAAAAAAAAAAACATGCTTGTTCGAAAGAACGGGGCTTCAGTTTTTTTTTATTATTATTATTTTTTTAGGAGAGGTAGAAGCGGAACAGCTATACATTATGTAATTTCTAGTCAACAGATCTGTAATAGAAAAAGCATACCCGATCGCCGAATGTTCTCAAGATTAAGCAAACATCTCACTGTCGTAAGCATACACTAACGTGGAAATAACCACATTCAGTTAGGTATGGCCTATTGTCTCGAAATATTTGCCTTACCGAATTTTAAACCTATAAATAGTTATTACAATAAGTACTGTTGCTGGAAGTTTGTTCCACAAGTCCTCTACGCAAATATCGAAATAATTACTTATATTAGTGCTGCATTTCTTGCTTTTGGGCTTCATCCTGTTATTTCTGGTTACAGTATCATTCTGTACTTCGAACAAATTATGCTGTTTAATATCGTAGAATTTGTTAAAAATTTTAAATACTTCTTTAGACCTCACTGACTCGTCGATTTCAAAGAGAAAACATATTTGGTATATTTAGTCGCTCTAACGCAGCATAAATGTCGAGGCGATGGGATCATTTCCGTGGCTCTGCGCTGCGCTCTCTCGAATTTGTCTTCGTCCTTAATGACGTTTGTGGATCAGTGCTGCACACAGTATTCTGGGTGTGTAACTAACGACGTATAAAATATAAGACATTGCATCAGGTGTTTTATAATTGAAGTTCCTTGTGATGAAGCCAAGCATTTTATTTTGCCTTGTTACTGACTGCTATACAACGCTTTGAGTTTTTGAGTCTATTACTGATAATAAATCCGTTTAAATTCCCACCTAGGAAAATTATGTATCTCATTTTTCCTTCAGGTATTCCAGTAAACTCTTCCTGTCTCTTAGTTTACAGACTGTTGTTTTATTATAGTCGCGGCGCATGACTCTGAGGTTGTCACTAACGTACCCTGGCAACCTACCATTCAGAAGTGCGTCCGATTTCGTATATACACGAATCATATTACTATGCACGAATATATCATACACGAATATTATTACATATCAACATATACACGAATCACATGTGTCTCATATTATACACGAAATCGAACGCACTGTTGAGGGGTAGGTTGCCAGGGCACAATAATAACGACCTCAGAGTCGCGAGCCGTGTCTATAGTTATCTGTTAGCTGTTTGACAATAATACTGTCATGTTCATATCTTTCTGCTGCCCTCTTCACTACGATGTGAGAGTATTGGGATTTACTGGGCTCGCGCGATCGTGGTGTGTGTGTGTGTGTGTGTGTGTGTGTGTGTGTGTGTGTGTGTGTGTGTGTGTGTGTGTGTGTGTGTGTGTGTGTGTGTGTGAACATAATATTTACAGCAGTATTATTCTAATTTTAATGAAAACTGGTGGATGTGTTGAGAGTCAGCCAAAAGGTCAAGGCTACATGACATGGACAACTTAAACAGTTTTAGCCGATTAAACCCAAACTTGATGGAAATGTTGAGGGTAAGGCAAGAACGGTGATACATACAATTACATAGGAAGTACAGATAATAGAAGGCCTATTACCCCATAACGAGGTTATTTATTTAAAAAAATAATAATAATTTTATTACGATACAACTTAAACGTGTGTGAGACATGGATAGAATAAAGGAGGGCTCTCCCTCACCCACCACATCATCCAGTAAAATAACCAGCAGGAAAGAAAGCCAGAAAACACTATGCTTCTTAGAAATAATATGTATGGAAATTTTTATACGGAAAGAAGTAGAAAAGTTATGCTCTAGGCAATTTCTAACCTCAGATCTGAAAAAGAACCATAATTATACGATCGCAGAATGTCCTCATAACCAAGCAATCGTCTACCTGTCGTCAGCGTGCACGTCAGTCTGGAACTAAAAAAAAACACTCTTATTTGTGGCCTACTCTTTCGAAATAATTATCTAGCTGGATTTTCAGTGTATCTACAGTTTTTGCACAAACTACTGTTGCTGATAGTTTACTCTGTTCAACTGCGCGAATACTGTTTTAGTGCTGCATCGCTTACATTTGAATTAGCCCCATTATTTCTAGTCACAGTCTACTTATGTATTTCGAACAATGTATAATATCTTACGTCGTTGGATTTTTAAAAGAATTTTAACTACTTATATCAGGTATTTTTTGTCTTTTTTTTTTTTTTTTTTTTTTAGAAAGAGAGAGAGAGACATATTTAGTTTCTTTAGACATTCTTCGTATGGTAGATATAACAGTGACGGTATCATTTTATTAGTTTTTCGCAGTAGTCTATCGAATATTTCTTCCCTAACCCCTTAATCGCGGGGATGTCGGAAGCGCGCCGTAACCGTCCTGCGGGGATAATCGCTCTCCGACTGACTTTTTAAAAATATTTTCCAAAAATCAGTTATTAGTCCTAGAATATTATAATTATAAATTCCTATGGTACATACCTTCAGCTTTCCCCTGGGATGTTTGTTGTGCCTTCGTCGACTACCGTAGGACTTGTGGAGACTTCTGAAGTTGGGTAACGAAGTCTTCACTTTACACTTCCCGATACCCCGTAATATGGTTACCACTGCCTGATATTATCACTACAAACACTATTCTATGAATTTCAAGTAGTTTGGAATCCATACTCAAAAAAAAAAAAAAACACTGTGGAAGCAATGTAAATTACGAGCGTGTACCAGCTTTCCACCCACACTCGTTCCCTGCTGGTATTCTGAGGCGGAGCTGTCATTCATTATTTATAAACACACTCACACTTTATATTCCTAGTACTGTATTACACTTATTTATATATACAATATTTATCTATAAGTTTCCTTCACTACTAGTAGTTTATTTTCACTCCAGACATTCACTTTCTCGTTCAGTAAACTAGCGTAGAGAGCGAAGCTTTCACTTTCACTGTCATTACTCCAAGTATTTATACTCTTATTCTTATATTAGTAATTATCTACATTTCTATTTACATTTTCTATTTTATTTACATTATTTGCATATCAATTTTATTCACACTATGTTATGCACTGTCACTTGCAGTAACTAAGGGCTCATTTCCTTTGGAGCCAGGATGAACTTGGGACACTGAAGCACTCGTACTGGGAGTTTCTGTCATCATTTCCTCCACTGGCTTATCACACGATTTACCAGAAAGATCATAGTCACTGTCCATCATTATCATGGACAAATTAGCCAGTTCATGTTCCACAGCAGAGTCACTTAGTCCTTTACCCCTTCCCACACGAGGTTTAGTAGGAGTAGAGGTCACAGGGCCCTTTGCAGTGGGCTACGAAGCGGCAGAAATGGAGGGGCGCGAATCCGATATGGTTTCACCTCGAAAGATGACAGTAAACTGAATGATATGGCATATTATGGGCAGGGAAGGGTTGACAATGTCAGCGTGGTGACAGCTGCTAATTTATATGCAGGAAGGAATAAGAGTGTGATTTTGATTGGTGATATGAATGGTAAAGTAGGGAATGTGAAGGTGGATGGAATAGTTGGTGAGTGGGGTGTGCCTACAGAGATAGATGAGAATGGCAGTGCGTTAGTGGACATTTGTGCTGGGAGGGGGTTGGTGATAGCCAATACCCTCTTCAAACACAAAATGATCCACAGGTATACATGGCGAGTGATGAGAAGGGTGGGTGGTGAACTGAATGAAAGGAAGGCAAAGACTGATTATGTGTGTGTAGATGAAAGGATGCGAAGATGTGTAATGGATGCAAGAGCTTATAGAGGTTGGGGGAGTGGACTTTCTGACCACTACTTGGTGGTGGCCAGAATTGAGATCCAAGTAAGATGGAGAAATAAAAGAAGGGAAGGACGGGAGGAAGGAGTAGTTGCAAGGAGAGTGGAAAGGTTACAAGAAGATGAGAAAAAAGCAGAATATAAGAGAGAAGTGGAGGAACGATTGGGTAAATATGAATTGAAGCAGATGGGGGACGTGGAAGGTGTGTGCAAGTTATTCACAGAAGAAATATGTGCAGCATGTGATGTGGTGTGTGGGGTGAAGAGAAGACGGAAGGGGGTGCGAGGAACAGCATGGTGGAATGAAGAGGTGAGACAGGCTGTGGCACAAAAGAAGAAAGCATACAAAGAATGGATGAGAAATAGGGGCATGGAAGAAATTGAGAGGTGGAAGAGAGAGTTATATGTAGAAAGGAAGAGAGAGGTGAAAAGAGTAGTATGAGAGAGTAAGAAGATAGTGCATGAGGAATTTGGAAGGAATTTGAGTGTAAAGTGGAGGGACTGTAAGAAAATGTTCTGGAAAGAGGTGAAGAGAGAAAGACAGGGTGGCAGTGAAGTTAGTAGGGGAGTGAAAGACAAAAATGGTAGATTAATAGTGGAGAAGGGAGAAAAAGTGACCAGATGGAGAGAACACTTTAAGGAATTGTTGAACGTAGAGGATGGAAGTAATGTGAGTATAAGTGGCTGGGGAATGGCTGGGAGATTGAGGGAGGTGAGAAGACAGGAAGAAATCAGTAGGATAGAAATTGTGGAAGCAATGAAGAAAGTCAAATTGGGGAAAGACCCAGGAATTGATGGAGTGTGTGGTGAAATGCTGAAGCATGGGGGAGAGATAGTAGTAGAATGGATGTGGAAGATGTGCAGATTGGCCTGGGAGGAAGGTAGAGTCTCGGAAGATTGGAAGTCAGGTATAATTATTCCCTTGTACAAAGTAAAAGGGGAAAAAGAAGTGTGTGGTAATCATAGGGTATTTGTCTTTTTAGTGTAATAGGAAAAGTGTATGGTAGGGTACTTATTGACAGAGTTAGGGAAATGAGAGAGGAATTAGTTGGAGAAGAACAGGGAGGCTTTAGGAAGGGAAGAGGTTATGTAGATCAGATATTCATTCTTAGATCTTTAGTGGAAAAGTTTTTAGAGAAGGGAAAGAAGTTGTATGCGGCCTTTGTGGATATGGAGAAAGCATATGACAGGGTGGATAGAAAAGGATTGTGGAAAGTATTAAGAATATATGGAGTAGATGGGAAGTTGCTGAATCCTGTGAAGAGTATGTATGGTGGTGCTAAGGCTGCAGTGCATGTGAATGGTGAAGTGAGTGAATTTTTCTCTTTGAAGGTTGGGTTGAATCAGGGATGTGTCATGTCTCCATGGTTGTTCAATCTGTACATGGATGGGGTAATAAAAGAGATACAAGGTAGGGCAGTGGATGTTGGAGTGGCCCTAGTGAGAGAGGGTACTGTTTGGAAACTCCCTGTACTGTTGTTTGCAGATGCTGTTGTTAAGTGAAGACGAAGGGGAGCTTGGTGGATGAGTTTGGGAGAGTGTATAAGAAACAGAATCTAAAGGTGAATGTAGGGAAGAGTAAAGTGATGGTCTTTGAGAGAGGGGAAGTCAGTGAATGTACAGTGAGATTGGATGATGAGGAAATGGAAAGTGTGAGTACGTTTAAAGTAATCCCTCCAATATCCGGATGCCCATTTTCTGGACATCCCCAATAACCAGACATTTTCGTCCCGGGATCCAATATTCCCAAAATGGGCCAAAAACCACAAAAAATTAAAAAAAAAATCTGACTTTTTTCCCACCCATAATTTGAAATTGCCGCATGGCGCCAAACAGCTGTTACACCATGGTCCCTTCATCCCTTCCTTCCTTCCCCTCCCCCCTCCCCTTTCAGGGTTGCCATTTGGTATTTTTCAATACCAAATGTGGGCCAATTTGGTAATGAAAAATTCGTTTGGTAATGAATCAGAATAATACAATACCAAACGGATTTTTCACATGTATGAGGATACACAGGATTGAGATGGTGGATTGTTTGCTCTCTCTGATTAATTTGGTAGCCTATATAGCGTGATAATAATCAACATGCTGTTAACTATAAGAAGAGTGATTACATGTATTTCCACTTGTGTATATAATTAGTGAAGAATAGATGCTAGTTTTACGAATTTGGTAATGAAAGTTAAAAATGCTAATGAAAATTGAGGAGTTTGATAATGTGGCTGTTGCGATCTGGCAACTCTGTTACCCCCGCCATCATCAACAGTCACAGCCTAACTCCGATCAAGAGCAGATGCTTATAGCAATGCAAGACACAGGTGCACGTTTTTGTGAATAAACAGTGAATGAACTGCAATACCTCGCCACTAGAACACATGGGAATTTACAATGTTGTGCAGAGTTAAGAAATTAGAATTTAGAGTGCAAAAGGATTAACTGTGGACTGCAAACTGGTGGTTCAAACCAGTCCAGGAGCCAGGGACTTGTTGTAAGTACCCAGAATGTTTAATATTGTATAAACTCATCTCTAAAACCTCATTTTATGGTTCTTTGCATTTATTTCAGTATTTTATGTCCCTTATTGGTGTGATTTGGGTCTTAAATAGGTGCTATGCATGTCCAGAGGGAGTTTTATAGGTGTTTTTCTGAGTTAGGGTCCATAAGTACAAGTCCAGGAGGATGGGGCCCAATATCCAGACAGGATCACTATCCGGACATGCCTTTGGCTCTATTACATTGGATCACTGTACTTGGGGAGTGTGATGAGTAAGGATGGAAGAGTGGAGGGTGAAGTGCTTGAAAGGGTACAACAAGGAAGAAAGGTTGCTGGTTCCTTGAAAGTAGTGATAAGAAACAGGAATGTGAGCATGGAAGTGAAAAAGTTACTACATGACAGTATTGTAATACCAAGTCTAATGTATGGAAGTGAAGCTTGGACGTTGTTGGAAGGACACAAGTCAAGAGTGAGAGCAGTGGAAATGAGTTATTTAAGAGGAGCCTGTTGAGTCACATGGAGAGACAGGCTAACAAATGAGAATATAAAGGAGCGTTGTGGTGTGGATGTGGATGTGATAGGAAGTGTTAGGAGGAATACACTGAGGTGGTTTGGCTATGTGGAGAGGATGGAGGGTGAGAGACTGATGAGGAGAGTGTATGTGAGTGAAGTGGAGGGGGGAGAGGGAGGGGGAGGCCGAGGATGAGATGGAGGGATGGAATGGAGAGGTATATGAGAGAGGGTGGTGTGAGTTGGGAGCAGGGCAGTGAAATGGTGGAGGACAGGGTGACGTGGAGGTGATTTGTTTGTGGCCACCCCATATGGGATTAAGGTGCCTGTCATTAGATAGATAGATAGGAATGACTGGCAGGAAATCTAGACAATATACAATAAATTAGGTAGTTCCAGGTGAATGTAAATATCACTTAGGCTTCTCTCTTCCTTTCTTGTATATATTTTTATTACTAGAATAGGTCATACGGCATATTTCAATGGGAAATAAACAGGGAAAATCAGTGAACGAGTGCACGTGGGGTGTTGCCAGGTGATAATTAGCCCATTCCAGGTGTATGGCAGTATCAATTACCTTTTCTCTTTTTTTTTGTATATTATTTTGTTTAAGAATAGGGCATAGGGCACATTTAAATGGATGAAATGAGTGTAAAAATCCGGGCAGGATATGCGTAGCGCGGCATGGCTGGGCAGGCAGAAGGAGAGGGTAATGGAGGGGAGGTAAGGAGAGGAGTCAAGGACAGGGGAAAAATGGTTAAACTGTCAACAATGGGTGGGAGTACAGATGACATTAGCAGTACTGACTATAGCTGGACACTGGCAGTACTGACAGATGATACAAGCCACCACTTGAAAGCCCGGGCGAATTCAAAATAGCACAGAATCACAGAAGTGACGAACTGCAGTATGATCTCTTGTGCCCGAGCATCACGAAAGTGATGCCCCGCAGTTAAGGGGTTAATATCGTTTGGGGACGCTGTAGGTGTGGTCCAACTTATGACACATGAAGTTCAGATATTATATCGGGTGTTTTGTGCTGGAAGCTCCATGCAGTGAAGCTGAGCATTTTGTTTGCCTCGTTACTCACTACTGCGCACTGCATAAAGGATTTAAGATCGTTACTAACAGTAACTTCTTGATTTCTTTCGTCCTTTACTACCGTCAGTGGAATACCAAGCATGCAATACTCATATATAATGTTTTTGTTGCAGGAGTGCATTACTTTACATTTATTTATATTAAATTTCATCTACTGTTTTTCACTTCATTTTAATTAGTCTATTTTGAGAACAGTCAGTCAAAGGTCAAGATCACAGAGAAAGACCAGAGTTGATGATCACACGACAAGGCCCACGTCAGCAGTTCTGATCCAACTTTGATCAAACTTGGTGGAAATGTTGAGGGTCAGCAAAGGATGAAGATATTTAAAAAGTGACAGGGCAAGGTCAAATGTTCGACCCAATTACCCAGACAACTATTATTCGATATGAAACAAGCACTGCGGAAGGATTAAGGGTCAAAAAAGGATTGAGAAAAATGGGTCAAAGGGCAAGGTGAACTGCAACAATTTTGATCTGGTCTGAACCTCAGCTGGTGAAAGAGTTGAAAGTCAGGCAAGAGTGACGTGATTCAGTTTTGAGGACAATCAGTCGTTGAAGGTCAAGGTCACAAGGCAATGTTAAATGCTAGGCCCTTAGACCAACTGTAGAGGGTGGACCTTGCACTCCCTGAATCCTCCTTCTTGTTTTAGTTTATTCTTGCCACTCTGGACAGTTTTATGAAGCTTCTAAATTATGTCTAGCAGTGCAGGATGTTACTGAAGCCTGTCAAAACTCCAGTTCACAGTCAACACAGGCCTAATGAAACTATCAAGTGGTAGCAAGAATATAATTAAAAAGAAATGAGGACGTTAAGTTACTGTGCCTTCTACATTCCTGTAATTATCCAAGCAGATAAAATAAATCAGAGTCACTATCATGAGATAAGGCCAATCAGTTCAGAAATAAAGTCATGATACAGAAATAAAGTGATGATACAGTGGCACCAAACGTTGGTAAGAACAAGAACGCCTACATCAAGAAGAAACAGAGAACAAATATTTGAGAAATATCACTACTTTTCGAAAACACACGTTTCAGTTTCTTAAGCACTCCTTTATGACGATGTACTCTTGCTTTTACTGAGACTACCACTACATAAAATTATCTCCTCTGCATTGGTTTCGGTACCTGGTACGTTCCTGGCTATTCAGTGGTGTGTGCCGGGTTCAGTACCCTGTACACTCAAACTTTTACTTGTACAGTTTGAAATCTGGCAGTTGAAATTTGTACACTCAGACTTGCCTCTCTCTTCCCTTCCCATGTCAGCTGCGATGGCTGAGAATCCTGCCAGTCTACAGTTAACCAATGGTAACTGTTAAGGGGAGATATCTGCGCCTGCTTGGGTTCACTCATTTCAGTAACTGCATTATCATGGTTTAGACAACAGTAAAACACAGCAGCAGCTTTACAGAAAAAAGAAATGTTGGTCTTGTTAGTGGTGAGTGACAAGGGAGGTATCTTACAAATAAAGATGGAAAAGTAGAAGTACAACTACATAATGCATAAATCCATAGGAAGTTTCGCTTTAACATCGCCTAAAATTGGCATCTTTCCATCTTGAATGCTTTAGTTGTAGCATGAGATCACAACCAAAATATGGTGCTAGTCGCAAAAATTGTCACGGAAAGGACGTACAATAGAACTGCAGGAGGACGAAAATCTCCAACAGGTTAAGGTTAATGTACTGTAGTTTTGTTACCTTCAGGCAGAGAGTAAAGTGTTTTCTTCCTCTGAGAACAAACCACTTCCATGTATTGCTCAGAAATTTTTAACAAAACAATGACAATGTAGTATATCAATAATAACTATGAACTAATTTTTTCGAAGATATTTGGTGTATAAGGCAGTGAAACACAGCCACAGCAAACTGAGATGAGGATAGTGAAATGGATGACTATTCTTTCCTTGAGGGACAGGTTACACAGTGCAGCAATGAAGGAACACTTTGGCATAAAATGCATTAAAGATGCTATGCAAACGAGACAACCGAGGTTTTATGGATATGCAGAAAGAAAGGAAGAGATTTACTGGGTGACGAGCAGTATGAATATGAATGGTGAAGGAAAAGTACCAAGGGGAAGACATAGGAAGACATGGTGTGAGGTCTTACATAAAAACCCCTGGGTAATGGAGCTAACCGGAGGTGCAGAAAAAGACTGAGCAGTCTGGAGAGCAGCCATCCTTTGACCAAGACTTCACATGCTAGCATGACCAACGTCTTGAAATATGTAGTGTAAATGTATTGTTACATGTTATCATTAATGTTCTTTCAGATTTGTTTCAGTGTTATGAGCAGTGGAAACCAATAACTGTTTGTGCCATCAGACAGGAGGAGGCTGCTAACCTCGCCTTGGGTCACTCCCTGATATTCTCATTGACGGTGCCGCCTCGCACCCCCTTCTGGCGTGCAGTGGGTCACTGTGCCTCTGAATGCACCGCACTAGCCATCCCAAGCCAGGGTGTCAACATATTCACCGTCTTCCTCCACGGGCACTACCTCGGTCAGTTTTTACTTCACTCAGCTTCAGTATTCAGTGCCTCTGCTTCACTGTGACTGCTTTAAAATACAGCGACTAATATTTCATGCTATACATTGGTGGAAAGAATTTACCTGCTCTTCTTTAAGCCACTGATTTTTCATGCTAAGGTTCTGTTATCAGGATAACTGGGGGGGTGTCTGAACTTTTTCGCTTCACACCTATTATATACCCTTGAAATGAATTAAATTATTCCCCTTAATTTCATTATATATTTTTTTTTTTTCTGGATAAAATTACTGGCCGACTGGAATGCCAGCACCAACATTCAAAAGCAAGCTTGTCTCAGCTAATCAGGGAAATATGATAGGTCTATGCAACAAAATGTGTGATTTTCCGTGTGCCTGAGAATCAGTCCAATGTTGCTGATATAAAGTATCTATTGGTTCATAATATGAAAATAAGTGAAGTGGACAGACACTAAAATGCTATACTCGTAGTTCTTGTCCAGATGTTTACAAGGCAGGACAGAGACTCAGAATCACCACACTCTGGCGAAACAGGAACCAGGTGCTGTAAATAATTTCATATATGGATCATCTCAGGATATCACCTTTCTCTCCTCGAATATTTTAAGTCACCATTAACCCCTAAGTGCCGGGTGACGGTTATATCTGACGTGAAATTGGTGGGTCGGGGGTGCCAGGGGATGACTATAACTGCAAGTGTTTTCATGCCACAGTTTGAAGTGGCCGCCATTTGATCTCATCACCAAAGGGTGGAGATAGTCTCTCAGCACCCAAGGCAAGCATACCTCAGTCATCTCTATAAGCCTGCCGAGTGTAGGATGTTTTTCTTAAGTCTCTCATCCAATTCATCCCTGCCTTACGTGAACCCTTGCCTCATCTACCCCTGCCAAGCCTCTTTCTAGGGATACTAGGAAAGAGCTAAGTGATAGTACAAGATGGCATGTCTTGGATGCAACTGTGTCTAGTATATCTAGTAATGGAGAAGTTATCACGTCCAGAGCAAAGTGAAAGTCAGTGCTATGCGCACATGCACAAATACAGCCTGCTCTGAGGCCAAAAAATATGTATATTCATCACGTCCTTACTTGTCAACACGATCACCAACAGACCTGTGGATGGTTTTATTCACAAGAAGAAGAGTTCGTGAGTAATATGCTTTTTCATTTGTTTCCCCAGTTGCTGTACTTTCTGAGATACTAAGGTTTGAAAACAAGCAACTTTGGGAAAACTGCCCATACTGAGAGGGCGACAGCGGTATAAACAGCTTGGCACGGAGGAGTTAAGAGAAATTACTTAAACTCTGATCTGCTGACACTATTTTCCCATTGCTTACATCTACTGTATATCTGAGAATTTGGCTGTGTTGTTGTTGGTGGTGGTGGTGATAATTTGAACTCTTCATCTCCTGTAGGCAAAAAGTAAATATATAAATAAATAATTAAATAAAGGGGAAAATTATCTCAAATTCCAGCTCTAAACTTCCTTTCTTAAATGCATGATTTGAAAACCCGTCTTGAAATATATAACTTACTGTTTCCTGAGACATTAGCTCTGTTACAACATTTGTGATACTGCAGCACGGGCCATCAGAGTTCGTCACTTTCGGGGCAACGTGGAGCTGCCACCCCTCATGGAAGACCTCAACTATGCCACCCACTTCCAGCAGTCCCACGTACTCTCCGAGGAGGTTAAACTAATGCCTGGGGATCACATTTCAGTTGGTAAGTATACAGGTCGTGGTCTAAGTGGCTTTGAAGGTTTTGTAACACCAACTAACGGATACTCTGTTACATCTACTCCCTCACTTACACTGATTTTATTCTACTCTTACTTCCTAGTCCTAAGCTTCGAAATAATCCCAAGCAATATTAGTCAGGTGCATGAAGAGATCTTGAGAAATTTGTATTTAGGTGGACATCATCCCACTCTAATTCATATATATATTTTTTTTCCACTGGGTGGAATCATGCCTTCGTAAATGACTGCCTTCTCAAGCACCCATTGATTACGTTAATTATGGTGTTATATCAAGCTGACGTTACATCCCCGAGCCTCAGACGGGATTAAGTGCCCACAACATGGCAACTGCCCTGATTCTCTTCCTTATTTCCTCAGCCAGAGAGACAATATCCCCAGCTAACAGAACCAGTCTAGTCTGTTCATCGATTTTGTTACTGCCGAGAACTGTAAGAGCCAAGTTAGGTTCATATGCCATGAACTCCTCCCAAACTGGCCACGATCTTATGTCAGTCACCCACGCTCCTGGTGCCGCAAAAATCATGAGAGCAAACTATTGGTACAGTGGGGCATCTACGTAGAAATGTGCCACGTAACTGTGGCTGAGAATGGCCACTCGATAACTGGGGCATGGATGACATTGGTGGTAAAAAAAATTTAAAAAAAAATGTTTACCTACACCTCTGCCTGAAGCACCAGTGGAATGAGGGGGAAAGCTAACAGGAAGTACGAGGAAAATGGGAGACTGAAGAAAAGGAAAATGATGGTCGCTGGTGTTTACCGCCAAACAACGTAGTCAAAGAGTAACCAAATGTGGAGAGGGAATGGGTCTTAGCAAGATAAAGGAAACATAAAAGGTAAAGCAACTGACATATGTTGAGGTATGAAGGGCCATAATTTGAATTCGAGAGGTACAGGGAAATTTAGTCGAGATACATAGGTGTAAAGTTTTTTTGTTAACCTCTTTGCACCCTCGTCCCCGATATGGGAAGGAACTAGGCGTTTTCAAAATTTAATAAAGAAGGGAACGCCGTGGTAGGGACCTATGAGCTTCGCAACTATGAGCCGACAGGCAGGGGGGCAGTGCGCCTAGTACCCTTCCAGCAAAATCCGTCGCGCAGGAGCTCTGGTCACGAAGGTGCTAATTACTGGTAAAATGATATATTGTGGGAGTAATCCATCAGAATAGCATCCTAAACAAATATCTTGGAGGCTTCATTAAATACTGAAGGTACTCATATGGTGACGACTGGTATTGGATGATTTTGTCGATTAGGATGAAAGTCTAAAGGTGGTCTGGACTCTTTGAAGTATGTGAGAGGTCTAGATTTTAAGGAAACAAGACCAAAACTAATGCGGCAGTAGGAGGAGAGGCGAGCATATTCTCGTGCACGTGCATTTAGTATGTAAATTCAACAGAACCTCTCTGTCCAACATTACATACATATAAAGAATAATATCGTTATTTTTAAGAAAATATTTACATTGTATTTGAATTCAGTATACCAAAACTTTTAACCAATGTTTATAAATTAATCTGACTGGTCATGCAACATATGATACGAACGAATTCTGACATGTTCTGCACAACACTTTACACCTCATTATCATTTAGTACTAGCCTCCAGTTGGTAAACAATGCACTTATGTAACCTACTGATCGTGTGTGTGTTTGTGTGTGTGTATATATATATATATATATATATATATATATATATATATATTAACAAATTTTTTCCTTTGATATAAAATGCATAAATAAATGATAAGAATGATAATATCGAGGTTCACTGTTCTTTATAAATGGCAAAGGCAGATTTTAAGTGTAATGTATCGATTCGCACACTCTTTAACCCCACCTACTTGTGAACTGGCAGGTAAAATGAGTACCTAGGGTAACACCTTGGGAGGTAACTGTGGTAACCAGGATACTGGGTGCATAATGCGCCACAGGCACAAAGGCCAATGTTACAGAGATGAGCGCCTCGGCAAAGCGCCTCGTGGCGTCTATCCCCGCCTTTACCATTTGATGACTTTGTCCAGGGAACTTATCTACCATGAGTGCAGAACAGCTGTCATGTGTGTGGAGGAGAGGGGGTTCTTACCACATACAACTGGCAAAAGAGGGCGTATGTGCGGGCAGGGTGGGGGTCTCACATACAATACCTAGTATAGAGGTTGCACTCACAGGCTCCTCGTCTAATCTAAACAAGGTGGACACAAAGGCTCCAAAGAGGGTGGAGTCAAAGGTTCTTGGTATCATCTAAACACTGGACTCAAAGGCTTTAAACAGGGTGGACACAAAAGCTTTTCTACTCGGGGTGGACGCAAAGGCTGTTCGTCTCATCTAAGCAGGGTGGACACAAAGGCTCTCTATTTCAGAACTTTCCTCTCACGGATTCCTTTCAGCCTCTCTCTTTTTGCCGGAATTTGCTCTCTCTCTCTCTCTCTCTCTCTCTCTCTCTCTCTCTCTCTCTCTCTCTCTCTCTCTCTCGTCGTCGTCGACGTCGTCGTCGTTATTATTCTGGTCATTTTTTGATCTGAAGTGTTGCATTCCTCCCCCATTATGACAGGCATACAACACCCGTCTAGCTTCACACCAACTCCCTTTCTGAATGAAAGAGTTAACTTGTAATCCAAGTGTTTGATGCTGCTCTGAAACTGTTTTTCTTATTATGTTTTCCCACTGTCTATGACCTCCAGCCTTATAAACTCAGTGTGTCCAGGCTTCTCGAAATAAACGCATATCCGGATTTGCCATTTTCTTTGTTCAGATCTCTTTTGAAAGGAAAAGTTTTGTAAGGTTTCAGTCCTGGGTTTTCTGTTCTCATAAAACAGGCATCCCAGTGAAATGAGACAGATCGTTCATACATCGCTGAAAACCCGGAATCCAGGCTTCACTTCACAAGCCTTTTTTCTTGTGTGTGTGTGTGTGTGTGTGTGTGTGTGTGTGTGTGTGTGTGTGTGTGTGTGTGTGTGTGTGTGTGTTTTCTTTCGTACTAGGGTACTACAAAGTTTCTGTTGCTGATAGTTCTTTGACTTTCGCATTTTCCTTTTCCTAGTTGTCTGGGTTTTACCTCATCCTATCATTAGATGAAGAAGAGATCATCTTGTTGATGATGATGATGATGATGATGATGATGACTGTACATTCTGTACTTCTTTTCAAGGTAAGTTAGATCCGATTATCAGGAAAAAGTCAGGTTGATGCTTCTGTTTCTCTTTTCGCTAGGTCAGGTTAGGTTACAGAATGACTGCTTAGATTAGGTTAAGTTAAATGGGAAGAAAGGAAATAATGGCGACGATGTTGATTCTCCTTCTTTGCTTTACGTCAAGATGAGTTAAGTGAGGTGAGGAAAAAAGATCTGGTTTGATAATGCTGGTTCTACTTGTTTTCCTGTTAGAGTGTGACTACGACAGCCGCAACAGAGATAATGCCACGTTCACTGGGTGGGGAACGCGGGACGAGATGTGCGAAGCCTTCCTCTACCACTATCCTCGCCTGGAGCTCGCCACTTGCCGCTCATCACCACACCCGGAGACTCTCAAAGACGTTTTCCGCCTAAAAAGCTTCCCTGAGTGAGTGTATCATGTCATTTGTTTATTGTGTCTTGTGTTATAGTGCTCTGAGTTGCTCTAATGAATGAACAGTCTCCACTTTCTGAATGTGCATTAAAAGGAGATCAGTTTTAGTTGAACTTGGATCCTTCTCTGGGCCGAAACTCTTGTATCTTCTCAGGTCAACACAGTCTTAGTATGGGAGCATAATTCACGCATTTGTGCACGATTTTCTAATATTCATAAAACCAAGAAGCGAGTACGTTTCTTCATTTCACAGGACAAGGCATCAGGAAACGGATAGGTAGGCAAATAATTATGACTTGATGCTAAACACAGATGTACACGCACTCAAAAAAGTATCGTTACACCTTGTGCGCGATACAAACTGACACCACGAATGAAACGTCATATAACAGCCTCCCTCCAGCCCTACCGAGACAGCTGGATTATTCAGTACGAAATTCATTGGACCCCCCTGTAACGATACTTTTTTGAGTGTGTGTACCTCGCCACACGCAATGATCCACACGTCACATACATTACTAGGAACCTGAACTTGGCCAACTATACAGCCGAACTTGAGGTAGGTGAACAGCGACGATATCAGGGGGTGGTAAGTGCTCTTCCCTGGTACACAGCCATTAACTTGGGTAGCACTTGTTTATGAAGTTAATGAAGCCCACATCTCACCCCTGTACCCAGTTCACAGCCACTGAGATACACATTACAACTTGCATCCCATACCTTGAATGTAGCCAGCAGTGATGCCAGCAAGCCTCACCTGGCAGCCATCAAAATGTGCCCACTCTCCCCACGCCTCAAATCGAACTGCCTTCTCTATAGCGTATTATACTCACAGTTTCAAAGATTTCACGAATTTTTAAAGTATTAGCATGTTGTATAGTGTTTTTTCACTAATCTGATTAGTAACAAAGGCTATTTGTAGCCTACTGATACTGCCTGTGGTACAGGATATGTCAATAAATAAACTTTTTCGTCTTAGAAGTCTTTTAGCACATTTATGTCACAGATAATCACACACACACATACACACACACACACACACACACACACACACACACACACACACACACACACACACACACACACACACACACACACACATCACTACTTTAGCTATAGTAAGAATTTTAGAACTTGAGCTATAGTTAATCTGGTAAATTTTTTTGCACATTAGGTTACAGCCAACATCAACGTTTTCTGGTAAGGCATCAACCCTGTGTGCGTTAGTCGTGCCAAACACATATTATGACGCCAACAAACCACACTTGAGTATTACAGTATTGAACTACATTGATTATATTCACGTAGACCACAGCCAAATATGTCTCGGCTGCGACACTACCACGCCACACAGCACGACATACCTTTGGTTACATTGTGAGAGTAATATATTTCTGTGTGAGTTATTCTGAAGATATTACGGTACGCTTTACATTACTTTGACTTAAAATTATATGGCTGTGTATAATCCATAACTAACATGATCATATAATTCGTATACTAAAGCGGATCTGATAGAGGCGTCAGTATCCCCTTATTTAATCTCTTTTACGTAGTTCCAGCATTGAATCAATAAAACATCACTCACTGAATCATTGTGACAGTAATTGTTTTGTGCTTTGGAAGAACTAGCAGACAAGCGAAATCCATTATACCTTGTGTTTGACCTAGGTGCGGCTAAACTGAGAGTAACAACATTGCGGATGGCCCACTCCCGGTAACTTCACTTGAGGGCCTTGGTTGAGCGCTGCAGTTTGTATCGCATTGCTTAAAACCCCTATCCTAACATGAATAATACTGCCTGGGGATAGCAAGAATAAAATTGGAAATGCAGTACCGAGTTCAAGATGTTAATGACCATCGTGCAATCATCAAGCATAGATCTAATCCTTTTTCTTCTTCTTCCAGAGACATGAACTGGGATGCCTATATTTTCAACCCCGAGGTGGGTGACGGACGGCGGTACCAGGAGGCGGTGAACTCGCTGCCCTGGGACACCCTCGACCGTCAGCTTATCAACAAGAAGGTCACATATGGCGACCACCTCATCAAGTGCCAGTATAACTATGGCATTTCCATGAGAGTAAGTCTTGACCTTTGACTAGTCAGGCCCTCAGACATAGCTTAATATTAATCCCTGTGACCAGAGATACAGCTAATCCAAGAAGGTAAGCCTTTGCCAGTTACCTTTAACTGGCTAGCCCCTATGTCCAGAGATCATTGTAATCTATTTGGCCTAACATATTGCTAATTCTGGCTAATCCCGTTGACTTGATGTAATATTAGTCACTCTGACTTAATGCTAATTCTTTTGACTGAACATAATAGTGATTCTTTGACCTAACATAATAGTAATTCTTTGACGTACGGTAACAATACTAATTATCCTCGACCTAACATAATGCTAATTCCTTTGACCCAGCATAATGCTTAGTGCTAGTACCTTTGATCTCACATATTGCTTATTCTTTTAACGTGACCTAATGCTAACTTCTTTTAATTGACAGAAGACTAATGCCTCTGACCTGACATAATAATAATCTCTTCGACCAACCATACTGCTAATTTCTTTGACCTGACAAACTGCTAATCCCTTTCATTTAGCATGATGTTTATACCATTGACCTAACATAACGGTACAATTACATTAGCCTCATTATGATACTACACTCTTTTTTTCCTTAACAAGGCACAGATTTTCGTCCTCTTTTCAGCAAATTTAGCGTATATCAATGACAGAATCGGACATTACTACGGCTCTGCATACTTTCATAGCATCTCGTCGTAACTGTCATCATATTTTAGTGTTCATCTGTTTTTACAACTCGGCAGTGAAGATGGAGGTCCGGCAATTTTACGCGAGTTTAGAGTAAAAGCAGTACAGTTGATGGTATCTCTCTTAGTTTCTATCCTAAATGGTGTTCTCTCTGGCAGCCGTCCACGAACGTGACCCGGTACCCAAAAGCGACACCTTACGTTCCTCCTGAAGACAAGACCTGTGCCCATGTCCACAAGTCCGCCGCCAACTCGGTGCGCTCCAATGGCCGTCCCTCAACCCCCTAGGCTGGCCTGGTCACCACCCTTTCCTCACAGTGATGCTGGCCCCCCTTGCAGTGTGAGGAGCCTGGCCCCCACCAGTCTGGTAGGGGTGGCTTCCTCACAATAGGGCCTGTATTTACTACATAGATTCTCTGAACCCCTTCACTTCAATAACATCTTTTGTATTTGTAAAGCAGTTGGCTACAATTTTCACGAGTCATGTGCGCTCTCAGCTGGAATACTGCTCACCCTTATGGAGTGGATGTGGAGAGGTTGTACTAAAACAACTGGACAAAATTCAGAACAAAGCTATAAGAATAATTAATAACGCTGCAGTATCAAATGAACTACTTCATCTACAGGTAAGACAGGGTGTTGGCTCTCTTGAATTATTTTACAGATACTCTTATGGCAAATGCTCAGAGAAAGTTGCATCCATTGTGCCACCTCTCCACGCCTTCCCCCGTGCTACACAGGTATCTGGTAACGCTCATGACTTGACTATCACACTGCCATGTTGCAGAACGTCTGCCTATTAGAATTCCTTTATTCCTCGAACTGCTTCTCTTTGGAACTTGCTTCCCTAGTTTAGTTTCCCTCCAACCTACAGCAAATCAACCCAACTGTTACAGATTTTTTATGACTGGAAGACACCTGGAATCTGGAGTATGGAAGTTTGTTTGTTTGTTTGTTTGTTTGTTTTTTGTGTTCTTTTCGTCTTATAAAAAAAAAAAAAAAGTACCATACATTTCACAGTTAAATCACGGTGCTCTGGACTCTTGTGTATTCTGTAACTTGCTTGGGATTCTTTATAAATACTTCTGATTTTCTGCTGAGAATGGCAGATTTTATTCGTAACTATAGAATATATTCATTATATATTCGTGGCTGTTTATATGTTTTATTATTATTATTATTATTATTAGTAGTAGTAGTAGTAGTAGTAGTAGTACTATTCTTGAGCCACGTAGACGAAGTTGATGGTCATTATTTTTGTACGAAATGTACTTTATCTGTGTGTCTGTGTCGAGAACTCAAATTTCAGAAAGTATTGCTTGTAGTGGGAAAAGTTATTAAGACTTGTATAGAGTCACAACTTGAGTTCACATGTCACTCAACCAGCATTGGGAGTCATCCAAGATGGATACATAATAGTCAAGGATTCATCAAACACCATTATTACAGTCTACCTGGCTCACAGATGGCGGGCAGTCTTGTTTTTTTTTTTTTTTATTGTCTGCCAGAGGGCATCAGGGCACTTGGTGCACAAAATATGTATATATATATATATATATATATATATATATATATATATATATATATATATATATATATATATATATGCAAAATAACCACAGGAGAAATGAAAGGAGCAACAGTGAGTACTTTCGTATATTACATCTTCAGACAGAGACAGAAACGTAGAGGGTAGAGGTCTTTTATGCACACCCGCAACAGGGAGTGGCACACAGAACAAAGCATGACCTGAATTTTTACCTGCGGCTTAACTTATGGTCACCTGCAGCAGGGAGTGGCACACAACAAAGGATGACCTGAATCTAAAAATGGGTGATGCACAGAACAATAGGTACCTTTCTTTTTTCTTCCTTAGGGATGCGCGTGAAAAAAGGGGGGGGAGGAGGAGGGGAGGAAAGGGGAGGGGGGGGAAGGGGGAAGGGGAGGGGAGGAGGGGAAGGGGGAAAGGGAGAGGAGGGAGGGAGGAGGAGGAGGAGGGGGAAAATACTGCTGCTTAACTTAAGACCTGGAGGATTAACGCTAGGTGTGTCCCACACAGGTGTGACTACACTACCAGGAGATGACAGGGAACAATCAGTTGTTAGTCTGGGGGATACTGCTTTAAAATTAATTCAGTTAACAATTTATCACACTTAAAATGACCATAGCTCATGTTTACATTCTTTTCATATGTGCCAGAAATTAGACAAGATTCTATTACATTTCTTTCATCCACTCTTTTTGATCTTGCTAGAATCTTAGAGCCTGCCCAGTCAGTATGGTGATCACTGGATGCTTTGTGCTGAAATAAACCACTGCTCTGTTGGGCTGTCCTTACACTGTATTTATGTTGTGAGTTTGTAGTTTCCAGATCTTTTCCAGATTGTCCTATGTAAAATTTGTTGCAGTTTTTACACAGGATTGTGTAAACAACGCCTGAATTACTGAAAGGGCTGTTCTTGATGAGGTTTTTTTTTTATGGTGTTCTCATATTTGAATACTACTTGTACATTGAGTTTCCTCAGTATGTGAACATCATCAAGAAAATTTTCATGGAAGGGGAGGACAAGGGTTCTTTGAATATTCTGGCGATCTGACTTATTAGTTTTCCCTTCAAGGAATCGTTTCTTGGCTGTATTGTGGCACTGAGTTAGTATGCTTTGTGGATATTTTAGCTTCTTTCCAATACTCTGAATCATTTTTAGTTCATCATTTAAAAATTCTGGGTCTGAAATTTAAATGCTCTTAAGTACATGGATATGAACACAGATGTTTTTACATTAACGTGATGGTTTGAATAATATTGCACATAAGACATAATATTTGTAGGTTTCCTGTATACCATTTAATTAGCTTGATAATGTTTTCAGAGGGAATACCATCACAAATGTCCCTGTTGATGATGTTTTAACTTTCCTGCCAAGCATTCTGGGTTGTAACACTGATGGTATTCCCTCTGAAAACATTATCAAGCTAATTAAATTGTGCATTGTGAACTCATCTTTTACCTTTGAAGGCAAATTTTACACACAAAAATTTGGTATGGCCATGAGTAATCCCCTCTCCCCAGTTCTGGCAAATATTTACATGGAATACTTTGAGAAACATTTACTGACCTCCATAAAGGAGCAAAACATAGTTTGGCTCCGATACGTTGATGATATCCTGTGCTTCTGGCCTAACAGTCTTCCCATTGATGAATTTCTCCTGAAATTAAATTCGTTAGGTCCATCGATTAAGGTTACTCATGAGATGGACATGGATAATGAATTGCCATTTTTGGATGTAAAAGTTATCAGAGACCAAAATGTTTTGAAGACTAAGGTATACAGGAAACCTACAAATATTATGTCTTATGTGCAATATTATTCAAACCATCACATTAATGTAAAAACATCTGTGTTCATATCCATGTACTTAAGAGCATATAAAATTTCAGACCCAGAATTTTTAAATGATGAACTAAAAATGATTCAGAGTATTGGAAAGAAGCTAAAATATCCACAGAGTATACTAACTCAGTGCCACAGTACAGCCAAGAAACGATTCCTTGAAGGGAAAACTAATAAGCCAGATCGCCAGAATATTCAAAGAACCCTTGTCCTCCCCTTCCATGAAAATTTTCTTGATGATGTTCACATACTGAGGAAACTCAATGTACAAGTAGTATTCAAATATGAGAACACCATCAAAAAAAAACTCATCAAGAACAGCCCTTTCAGTAATTCAGGCGTTGTTTACACAATCCTGTGTAAAAACTGTAACAAATTTTACATAGGACAATCTGGAAAAGATCTGGAAACTACAAACTCACAACATAAATACAGTGTAAGGACAGCCCAACAGAGCAGTGGTTTATTTCAGCACAAAGCATCCAGTGATCACCATACTGACTGGGCAGGCTCTAAGATTCTAGCAAGATCAAAAAGAGTGGATGAAAGAAATGTAATAGAATCTTGTCTAATTTCTGGCACATATGAAAAGAATGTAAACATGAGCTATGGTCATTTTAAGTGTGATAAATTGTTAACTGAATTAATTTTAAAGCAGTATCCCCCAGACTAACAACTGATTGTTCCCTGTCATCTCCTGGTAGTGTAGTCACACCTGTGTGGGACACACCTAGCGTTAATCCTCCAGGTCTTAAGTTAAGCAGCAGTATTTTTCCCCTCCTCCTCCTCCTCCCTCCCTCCTCTCCCTTTCCCCCTTCCCCTCCTCCCCTACCCCTTCCCCTTCCCTCCCCCTCCCCTTTCCTCCCCTCCTCCTCTCCTCCTCCCCTCCCTCCTTTGTCACGCGCATCCCTAAGGATGAAAAAAGAAAGGTACCAATTGTTCTGTGCATCACCCATTTTTAGATTCAGGTCATCCTTTGTTGTGTTCCACTCCCTGCTGCAGGTGACCATAAGTTAAGCCACAGGTAAAAATTCAGGTCATGCTTTGTTCTGTGTGCCACTCCCTGCTGAGGGTATGCATAAAAGACCTCTACCCTCTACGTTTCTGTCTCTGTCTGAAGATGTAATATACGAAAGTACTCACTGTTGCTCCTTTCATTTCTCCTGTGGTTATTTTGCATACATATCTTCACGGTGAAGTGAACTCTCTGCATGCATATTATATATATATATATATATATATATATATATATATGGATGGTCTCTGCCCCTTCAGTCGCATAACTGATGATCGTTTCAGGCCGCCTTGTACCACCGTGAAGGCTCTGACTTACGTATATTGATCTGTTTTTTCACCTGACGGAGCCGGGCCACTAATGAGCCTTAGTTATGAGGTAGAAATTAGTCCTTGGCTACTAGTCAGAACAACCCATCTCTCAAGCTACATCTGGCCATCAACGGGGCTGAAAGGTAGAAAAAAAAATACATGCAATAGATCCATGGTTTAGTGTCTTAATTTCACAGCCGAGGAATAGTTTACATTAAAACTATACCCACATATTGACATTTTCTATATTGGCATGATAAAACAGTTGTGGCCAACAGTTTTACTTTTTCACAATAAATAGAAATTATATATATATATATATATATATATATATACCATTCGCACCCAGTGTCCTCAATATAGGACGGAACTGGGTACTTTCAACATTTAATAAAGAAGGGAACCCCCGGGTTGTGACCTGCAAGCTTCGCGACTATGAGCCGACAGGTACGCTTACCAGCCTTCCAGCAAAATCCCTCGCACAGGAATTCCGGGACCCACTGTGATATATATATATATATATATATATATATATATATATATATATATATATACTTTTTATTTGTAATCTGCACAGCCATACATATATATATACAAATATGGCTTAGTTTTTATTTGTAACGTGCACAGGCATATATATATATATATATATATATATATATATATATATATATATATATATATATATATATATATATATATATATATATATATATATTCAAATATGGCTTAGTTTTTATTTGTAATCTGCACAGCCATATTTTTCTTCTGACATTTACTTTCAAGTGTTTTTGTTATTTCTTTGGGTGCAGTATGTATTTAGCTTACAAATAGGTGTGATTTTTCTCTCTGACTGGGAGATTGCCGTCACTCTGCATGCATTAAGGGAGAGGGTGTCATATTTAGCACAGAAAAGGCAGTTCACAAATAAAGTGTCAAGCAGTTACTTTTGTTGTCTTTTCTTGCACCTCTTACCACACCAAGGCTCGTATTCCGACGGTTAAGGCAGCTTTCTAACACCTCTTCCTTACCCGTTTATTCTTTGATACGATTGGCTAATACCTTTCTGTACGTTATTTATGCATAGTATGGTGATGCCAGACTGATCTTAGTAACACAGAAGACGGCAAGGTGTAATAGGGAAAATAAATCACTTAGAAAGAGGTATAAGAGAACTTCCCAAACCTACTAGAATACGGGCTTTGAATTCGAAGTGACCACTGCCCTTCATTAACTTCACCGAGATATAATTACAATACAAATTTTCCTGTATTATTCTTGCATAGCCATCAGTCAGCTATCTCGTCAGTCGATTGTACCGTCAGTCACCTCAGCTGACAACGTGATCCCCGCACCCCTCGACGCACGGTCTGTCAAAATTTATTCAGAAAAAAGGAGTGACACCAGTAGGCTTTGCTGGAAAAGGAGGGAGTATGTGAATAACACTAATAAACAGGTATATTAAAGAGAATCAAATAAGTCCTACACTGACGAGCCCGCCCTTTCACTGGTAGCCGGGTCAGGGACATCATTATGTAAAGATGCTTCATATAGGAAAAAAAGAAGAAGAAGGAACAGACAAGAGAGCCCTACATCCGCGAACACCAGATGATCTCAGGCCGTATATATGACTTTTCTTTGTGACTTTGACCTTCGACATATTCCTCTCAAAATCGGATGTCAGTTCTTGCCTAAACATTAACCTTTCCACCAACCTTGGTTCAGATAGACCAAGATGTTCAGAGCTGACGTTGCCTAGTGACTATTATTCTCTCTCTCTCTCTCTCTCTCTCTCTCTCTCTCTCTCTCTCTCTCTCTCTCCCCCTGTGACTTAAACCTTTGACTAATTGTTCTTAACATCGACCCTCCATATCTCTTTTTAAACCTAGTCCCAATCTTAAAGTTTAGTCTGCATTGACTAGAAACTGTTTAAGTTGACACTGCCATGTGACTGACCTTTTGTTAAAAAAAATAAATATAAAAAAAAAAAAAAAAAAAAAAGCCTTTTGGGTGATCCTCGTCTCATCCACTTGGTTTGATCCAACTCAGATCGAAGCTCTTTTAGTTTAGTGTACACATAAACACACGAATCGAACTCTCATCTTGCCATGAGGCCCTGACTTGTTCTCAAAATTGAATCCCTTTGTTCTTGCCTGACCCTTAACATTTCCAAAGTTTAAAATAACTTGTGTAAACATGTTGAGTTGACCTTGCCCTAAGAGGTATTTTTTCTACAACAGTAAGTTTACCCTGCTTCTTTGATGACCTTCACTCAGTCCACCAAGTTTAGTTCAAATCGGATCAAAACTGTTTGAGTTAACTGGGTAACAGTCACACACACGAATGGAACTTGACCTTCCCTGTGACCTTGACCTTTGACTAAGTGTTCTCAGTATTGAAAATCACTTCATTCTTGCCTAACCCTCAACCCCTCCCCCAAGTTTGGTCAAAATTGAGTAAAACCTGTCTTAAGTTAATACTGCCGAGTCAGCATTTGACCTAACCTTGTGACCTTGACCTTTTGACCGACTGCTCTAAAAACAGTAGGTTTCCTCATGGGCTGTCTTCCAATCCTTCCACCAAGTTTCGTTGAAATTGGATAAAATCTGTTTGAAATATTTTTTAACACACACACACACACACACACACACACACACACACACACACACACACACACACACACAATTCGTGCGATCGCACACCACTCAAAACAGTACCCGTACTCGCTTTGCGCGTCACGGGTATAAGGAAATAATCAGAGCTGTAGCAGATTAAACGCAACTCAGAATGATTGGTTACGAAAAGTCAGCCTCTTTAAAAATTGAGGAAGAGTGTCGTAACTGGCGTGAAGAACATACTGACTTCATCCCTTTCCACCCTGCCGGCCTCTCTTTTTTGATGACTTGTTGATAATATGACCATTAGTAGCCAGTAAGATGCTATTCAGGCATGGAAACACCAAGAAACTAGAGATAAAGTGACCGGTAATGAGAGATAAAGTGACCAGTAATGCTAGAAACGCTCTTTGCTTAGTGATACAATCTGAACAACACGAGTATTTTATATATAACCAAAGCCCATTAATAACGGTTCACCAATACTCCTGGCACTGAACTTTTGTGGCTTTTCTTTTGCCCGTACAACATGGTATCCACCGAGTAACACCAGGGAACAATGGTGATTGATGGCCTGCCTGAAATCTCTGGTATTTTTCCTCCGGCATGATGCAACTGACTCTGGAACCTGTGAAAGGGCGGATTCCCCAGATATATACTGAACAGTGTTTTTCACATACACCTTACTCTTCCATCCTGGAGTGTCATTTGTAACACTCTCCTGGTGCTGTTAGTTGTGCTCTTGAAAGTCATCCCTCTTCCCAGTCATCGGACTAAATCTAGGCTAACCAATGCACCACCGACTCCCACCTAAGAGAAGGGAGTTAAGACAAAAAGTAACATGGAGAGTCAACCCCCTGAATCAAGTGACTTTTCTTTTTACTCCTGCTGCTTCCAGGCCAATACATTATACTGTCTCTCGTACTGAAGGGATTAAGGACTCCCTCAGTTCGAAAAGTCACTCCCAAACTGAATAAAAAGACTCTGAAAACAGCACAAATTCTCGTGAAGTGCTTGACCTCTTCATTTTTAGTTTATTTTGCCACTACGACAGTCAGTTTGTTTTCATCTGACCGAACAAGGCCACTCCTATATTTTTTAATGCTCAGTAGTGATTGTGCAATATTCGATAACCCTTCGCTATAAGACAGAAATGGATCTTCTTGGTTACTAGACAAATCAACTTTCCAATCTGAGAACACCTGACCACCTGAGCTGAAGAGAGTTAGGGATCGTTGTCAGGTGAGAATGAACGTGCTATAGTTGATTTTTTTCAGGTCAGGAGAGAACCCTCGCTACAGGAGAGGGTAATGAAGTCTCTATGTAATCATTCCAGTCTAAACGTCTATCTTAATGTGAATAAAGGCCTCTGAAAATAGCAAGAATATAAGAACAATCGCGTTTTGGGACTGAAGGAGTGCTGCCTATTTTTTTATCATTATCACCACCATCATCATCATCACCACCATTACCATCATCATCATCACCATCATCATCAGTATCACCATCATCATCATCATCATCACCATCATCATGTCGGGTAGGAGTAAGGACAAGACATCATGGGAACTCCTTCAGATGTTTATGTCATGGTTTATCCTTTAGCTGTCTCTTTCCCATAGCTCATTGGCGGCTCCACATCCATTCCATAGCACTTCTTCGTGACCAGCACTCGATTCTAGTGTTATTCTACTGCAACTGCTTAAGGTTCAAGATAGACAGATGGCAATTTTAGGCCAAGTTAAAGTGGACAGGGTATAGTGGTAACAATGCCTTTGGTGTCTGACGAGGATTGAGTACAGAAACAACGGAGTCAAAGTTTGTTTATTAAGGCAAAATAAACGTATACAGTGAACCGTGAAACAAAGTGATTATTTACTGCATCTCTCTCTCTCTCTCTCTCTCTCTCTCTCTCTCTCTCTCTCTCTCTCACACACACACACACACACACACACACACACACACACAGCACGAAGAAATACAACACAGAAGCAATATTAGTATTTTTTTAAACATAATTTCCATATCTTTCTTATTCCACTTACAGTTTTATTTACACACTACCCCTTTTTCATCAGACATGTTTTTGTTTTGTTTTTTTGTTTTGTTTTTATAGTTTCTTCTTGCTTCCTCCTGCGATTTTCTTTACTTAAAAAAAACACTTGTAGATACGAGATTATAAACAGTCTCCATTAACCTCACTGCAGCTTGATTTCTTTCCCTAAGCTGAGCAAAGTCTTAGATAAGCAAGACTTAGGTTTGTATTCTCGTCGGTTAAGGAAGCTCCCTAATACCTCTTCCTTAGCGATTTATTTTTCAATATCGCTAATATCTTTTGAACAGTATTTATGCAGAATATGGCGATACTGGAAGGATTTATATATCAAAGTACAGTAAGATTTAATAAAGAAAATAAATCGCTTAGGAAAAGGTGTTAGGGAGCTTCTTCAACCGACGAGAGTACGGGGCTAGAAGCGTTATTATGTCATCTACTGAAGGGGGTCAACTATACTCTTTCTACTCTAACTTGGTCTAAAATTGTCATCTTTCCATCTTGTATGGTGAGCTAGGACAAGAGATTAACGCTAGACTGTGGTGCTAATCACAAAGAAGTGTTATGGGGAGCATGTAGAGGTGTATCATTTTTTTCCGCCACTGAGCTATGTGAAATAAGTACAAAAAGACAACAACCAGGGCCAAGTTAAGGAAAAAGGACTATAGAAGTTGTAAGAGGCGTTTCCATCACTACCAAAATCAAATTACCATCTTCATTGCAACACTTCCCGAGCTAATGGCACCTATATTATGAAAGGAAAACTTTGTAGGTATATCCAAGGGGGGTGGAGGTGGTGGCCAAGTGGTAAGAGAAGCTGTTTGCTGCCTGAATGCGCTCAGTTTCGATCCCACGTTAGGGCACGGAACGAGCTGATGATCTGAAAATTCGCTAAAATACTTTCCTGACTTGACACAAAATCCAGGGACATGGCATGAAAGCATCTCAGTTAAATGTATTACATCAATCTTGAGTGAAATACCCTCTGCCTGTATTCAGTACGAACGTTCGGGATTAGTGATGAAATGGTGATATGTGAAGGTGCATGGAAGGACTGGCGGACTCAGGGAGCGGATTACGAAGTCTGTGCCACGAGTCGAACACACACACACACACACACACACACACACACACACACACACACACATACAACGGAAAACGCCAATGGAAGGATAGCAGTGTGTTGGGGCGCATTTTTGAAAGGGGGAGGAGCAAAACATTTTCCTTTTTTTCCCCATTAACGTCGATCATGCAATTACACTTTATAGCAACAGCAATAACAAAAAAAGTAGGCTTTATCCAAGTTTATTTTACAGCCAATCTACCTCAGAGTTTTTTCAACACAGTCAAATGCATATGATTAGGAATACTGAAACAAGTAATAATGTTGAAACGCGTATTTTTGTTTTTATCTGTATTACAAGAGGCGAGGTAAATATTGCAACGTCAGGTTAGCTTGTTTTTGCTGCTTCTGGGGAAAACTATGGAATAAATCTTCACTACACTCAGACCCTTTATCCTACAGCACTCATTTTCACAAAGTACTGGTACACTCTCACGGCCCCGCTCCACTCCCACCACAGTTACACCTTATCCCATTCATTTCTTTTTCCCTCGCCCTCATTTTTTTTTTGCCCCCCTTACCTGACACTTTCATTCTTGGAGGATATACTGAAATAAACGTCACTGCACTCAAACCACTCATTCTACAACACGCATTCTCATAGGGCATACCGTGCTTTCCTACCCTATCCCCACAACCCACCAAATCCTTACGTCAAGGCCTCTTCTCACAGGATGCTGGGATAAGTAGACAAATATATATACAGTTTCATTTAGATCTGTATAGTACGTCCACCTTAAGCTGGCGCAAATTTTCGTTTTTCAGCGGCATAATTGATATTTCACCTGGGACAGTGGCAGAATAATGCTATGACTCTACACCTTTCCATAGCAACTCATCACGATCAGCATCACTTCGTATTATTAACATAATGCTACAACTCAGCATTCAAGATATACAGAGGTGGCCGTTTGTGTGAAATTAACCCTTTCACTACTCCGACGTCTAATTCAATATAATCAAAGTATCATTAGTCAGTATTAACCAATGGAGGGTTAATTAGGCTGTATCTAACTTATTCAGACAGACAGTTTCATGCTACAGTAAAAAATAAATGTCTGGATGTACCACAGAATGAAACATAAATGCATCATCGGACTGAATGGCCTTAAATTCTTAGTTACAGCTCAGCATTCATGATGGAGTCGTGGCAGTTTTAGGTCGAGTTGAAGTTGATGAGTACAGCAAAATGACAGTGGTTGGTACAGTCGGGAACAAAAGTTATCCTAATTATTTCACCTCTTCTACTCATCACTCTCCTCGGTGGCTAACGTTCCTGAGCTGAGAGAGACTTGGTATATTTTTCTGTCAGTACATGATTCTCCTTGATACGGTGCGTCTGGGTGGAATGTGACGGACGTGCCTCAAATGTGACGCTGATGCAGTGAAACAGTAGGCGAATTCCTGTCCCTAACTGTGCGTTGATATGTGCGTTGAAATGTGCGTTGATGTGCGTTGATAAATTTTCGCTGAGACTCACGGTGCAGCACAGGCCGTCGATGAACACACCAGGTGGCCTGTCCTTATCTTGAATTCACCTCGTCCTTGGCTGAGTACTTCCTCCTCCTGTGATAGATAAGGCCACTTCATCATATCGGATGTTATACTGTGTGCAAAAATATCAACCCCTTCAATCTGAGTACGTAACTTAATTCTTGTTACTACCAGGTGATTTTATTCAACTTAGATTTCCTGAGCTCAAGAAGTTCCAACTGACCTCCAATGACACCCTTATCTCGACTTGTGGTCCTTGATAAGTTTTATAAATATGCGTGGTAGCAGAAAATGAAAACTTAATAGAAAATGTGTGACTGGATTGAAGGGGTCAAGCTTCTGCAAGTTCTTATTTTCATCTGCAAAGTAGTAAAACCAAAATAAACCATATTTATTGGAAGATCGTTTTAACCAGGAATGAAATGCCACTGAAGTTTGGCAGTTTTATCCTAGATGTTTATATTTGTGACAGTATAAGCAGCTTTTTTAAATAGCATGAACCATCATGTCACTGAAGGTAATTAGGTATAACATACAGGAATAAAAGTATTGCAACGAAAATCTATCATTCCAGAAGAGAAATAATTTAGCACTTAAAACTGCCTACAGTCCCAAGAGAAGGCAAAATGGTTTCCAAACAAATGCAGCACACTTGCATACTCTGTGCACATGGACGGTATGACTAACGATTATACAAGAACACAGGATCCCCAAATTTGTGTTTTTATGGTTTGATCTTAGACCCTTATGAAGCCCTTTAAAAGACCTTATTTACTGAAATTTAAAAAGTCGTCTTGGGTTTTTTACCTAAGGAATAATTGCACCGAGTCTGAAGCGAGGTGGTGAAGAAATATTGGAATGGAATCAAACTGCAAAGTGTTTGAAAGAAGAGAGAGAGAGAGAGACAGACAGACACACACACACACACACACACACACACACACACACACACACACACACACACACAGAAACTGAGCATATATGCCTTTTGTATTATTCTCGCTTACCATCAGTGTTTGAGGCTCAGTAATAATAACCTGCACAGAACGTAATAGTCACGTATAAATTATAAGAACCAACAATTGTCTTTGAGCACAGACGCCTCAGAATCTGCCACTGTATTCCTAGTCACAGCAGTCGTGTCTCTTGGAAGAAATTCTAACTCGCAACGGAACATTCCTACCAATGATGAAGTACACAGCTTTCTGATTCTGATTCTGATTTAACCCATGCCTGGAGGGACGTTGCAGCCAGGATTACACACATAATGAAAACTCGCCATTGTTAAGGTGGGATTTTTAAGCTTTGTTCGAGTGTAGGGGGAACAGTTCGCGATGACACTGTTACTCGTGCACTCAAGAAAAGCTTCAACAACACATCTTCATCTGGTGCAAAATCCTGGCTGTGAGTTTTTTCCATCCAGGGGTAGGATTAAGGGGGTGAGCTGAAACTATGGCTTAACGAATGTGCGGTTATGAGCCATGGTTCGCCGACACTTTCCTGCCAGCAGTGTGTCTTGCCTTACACATGTCTCATTTCCCCTTGAACGTCATATAGGAACCTTCCCTTGTAAACGGTTTTGTTGTGTGTGTCATTTTTCTAGCACAAAAATACCTCATAATAACACCATCTAAGGCCACAACCTGCGGGGTAGTGTACAGGTAAGCATATAATCATGGTAGTACCTCACATAACCAGATGCTTCAAGACCAGCAACTGTATCATGGAGTGCGGCGCCTTTGGTCTCTGGCAGCAGGCAGGTGACGAAGGCAGCAAGCAAGGAAGTGCAGCCCAGGACTATAGATGGCGCTGACCCCCACACACTTCGCTGCATACGAAAGATGAAGGTTTACAACTTTACATTAATACCGTCGATTTTACGACCAAATCCCAAACTATACTAAGGAGTGAACAGGGACAGTGGGGAAACAAACAGGAAGCCAATTTGATAAGTCCAAGAACTGAACTCGAGTTATGAATTTATGATCTAGGTCTCTACTTTGGTTCTAGGCTTCAAGAGGCTGTAGTAATGAACATTTTGGCCAAAGGTCTCATGACTGGTACGGGAATCTAAACGAGGACTTCTAACTTGTGGGCCAAGAATGTTTCTGATCACATCGACCACATCCCAAAACCCTCTAGGCTCTACAGAACATTCATCACTGCCAACACCCAGCAAATCCCTTCTTACGAGGAACAAGCAGACTTACAAACTAGTACGCAAACCCTAAGTCACCTTACACCAACTCATACTGGGTCAGAAAAACAACAAATAGGCAATCTTTCCACTCAGTAACAACACACACCTCCTTCACTCCAGAAGAGACACGTAACATTATCAAGAAAATAACGAACTCTGCAAGGAAATCAAGGCAGACAAAATGAAAGGTACTGTCATATCCACGTTAAATTAGCTTAAAGTTACCTTTTTTTCCAATCTGAATGCTGAACTGTTAGAAAATCAACACTAGAAACTAATTTTAGTCACGAAGAAGTGCTATGGCATGGACGTACAGCAGTAAAATGGTTTATCTCACCACTAAGTTATGGGAAATATTTTGCCGAAAAACGAAAATCTCCGCCAAATCAGACTTTATACACACGATATTAGAAAATTTAAATAGGCAAACTGAGACATACTGCTTTGACCAACGACCAGAGAAGCTTTAATAATGTTTCAGATTTGGGTAGCAGGGGGTTAGAGGATTCAATAAATGCCATGAACTGAACCTCGTCATGAACGGAACTCGATCAGTATCACCATCATCATCATCATCATCATTAAAAAAAATAAAAGGGAGAGAGAAAGTAGGAAGGTTGGAGAAGTATCAAATGCGTGTACGGAGAAACAGCCACACAACCCATCCTCACATCAGCCAAGCTCGGGTTCATCTCAGAGGTCTAATCATCTCAGCTTTATTTTTCTGTATGGATACACTTCACGGTAATCTGCCAAACAGCCTTGAACAAGATCAATAAACCCTGTAGGCCTATGCGTTACACTAGGAAAATCGTGAGAGGAAAATGAAAGCTCAAGATACTAACCAACGAGTCGACGAGGAAAGGAGAAATGGTGGACCCCAATTTGGACATCATGGAAGCCGTACCCATACCCCTTGTTCGCACCTCAGTAGGGAAGAGTTCAGTGAGGTGCAGGTAAACGATCTGAAAGGCTGCAGACAGAGTTAGCTTCCCCACCAGAGCCAGCGCCATCATCAGCCAACTAATTCCTGAAATCAAAATCCACACTTATCTCTTGTAGGACTATTGCCATCAGAAACTTCATTGTTAATCTATCATCATCATCATCATCATTTCCACTATGGATGGAGAAGCAGAGACAGAAAGAAAATGTACAAAATGGGATAAGTATCAATAGTAAGTTTAGTGAAATGAGCCACGCAATCATTCACACAAACTCCAAACCCCAGGATTCCTAACACCATCTTACAAGCCTATACATCTGCATATATATATATATATATATATATATATATATATATATATATATATACAGTACATCCCCACAGTACGCGAGTTCGGAGTAGCGATCCCCCTTGTACGGGAGGACGTTTTTTTTTTTTTTAGTGTATTTTTTATTAGAATGCGAATCGAACTCCTTGTAAGCGAGACGGGCAGCAAAGAGTGCCCCCAATCTGGGGTTACCCCGAGTACGCGACATTGCCCCCCCAAGAAGTGATAACAGTTGCCTATGATCCGCACACCTTGTGCAGCAAGTGGACGAGGCCGACGGAGAGCAGGAGATAGCAGCAGAAAAGGCAGCAACACCAGTGATGGAGAGTGAAGATATGACCATGATGGAGATCAGCAGGGTACTGTGTGCCCTTGATGAATTCAAGGAAGAATTCAAGGACATCGAACGCTCTCAGTTGCGGGTGGAGGAGGTGATGTCTTCACTGGACAAAACCTTCTGCTACTACACCGACAAGCACAACCAGGAAGTAAACAGACAGAAGCAAACCTTCATCACCCGTTTCCTTCGGACTGAACAAAGTGAGGAATCACTCCCTTCAACATCAGAAGAGCCATATCCTGAGGAGGATCAAGAGGATGATGCGATGTCTGAGGTGTCACAAATAGACTTTGAAAGAATTTATGAACGAAGTGAGTGCATTAGGCAGTGAAAGTGTCGAAAGTGCCGGTAACGAAAGCGGTGAGGAAGGTGGTGTGTTGGGTGGTGTGGTGGGTGATGCAGGAGATGCATGCTACGTGCCTCATCCTGCCTTGGATCCTCTTCTTACCTCCATCAAAGCCGTTGTCCTCTTGGGTTAAGGTGAGCAGCCATATTCTTGTTGGTTTAGTTAAGCCATATCCTTGTTGATTTACCTAGTAAAGCCATAATCTTGTTGGTTTACTTTATCTTAGGTAGTATGTCTTAGTTTCCTTGTACAGTACAATACTTAGGTCTGAAAGGCGTTTCAAGGGTTGCCCATGAAGGGGGGGTGCCGTCTATATGTAATTTTTCCCACAAGTTTATGTATTCACAGTACGCAAATTCCTAGTATGCGACGTCCTCTGCCACCCTTATAGGCGCGTACTAGGGGGATGTAATATATATATATATATATATATATATATATATATATATATATATATATATATATATATATATATATATATATATATATTCATTTAGATGGTATTCATATGTACCTGTAAGTCAGTTAGACCATTAACTATCAAATGGAAAAAAATATTGTGAAATCCACGCCCTATCTAACTCATCCAGGTAAGTCGAGCCTCTGTTAATACGCCAGCTTCCCCAACTTCCCTCTCTCTCCTTCTCACCCGTTCTTTATCCTATCATTACACATTTTTATTTAGTTTACCATTCCTCCCCTCACCTTCAACCTTCTTCGCATCTAGCTGCATCACCAACTTTCCTTCATCCATTCTCTTCATACAATCTAAAGCACATCTCTTCCACTCCGTTTTGAACATACTTCCTTGCTCTACATCTTTTGCTAATAACGTCGTTTCTTAGGCTATCTACTTTACACGCTTCATGTATAATCCTCAACAGTCACATTTTCACAGCTCTTACTTGTCTTTTCACGATATTGCCTGACTAAGCTTTCACACCTGAATGTTAAATCTCAGTAGTGCTATATCTTTAAGCATCCCTCCTGCAACTCCCATATTGAGATCTCTTTCTGTATCAAGGTTTTCATAGTACATGTAATTTTTCTCCCCTGAACCGCTCTAATCTTCACCCCCTTTGTGTGACTGACAAGGAAAGCACACGACAAACTCTCAGACAGGGACATGCATCTGCCCACCACAGTTCCAAGTCCCAAGTTAAGCTCTAAGTGCAGACTATAAAAAAAAATCAAAACAGTCGGAATATCAAGCAGTCGAACCTGGGACCTCTTAGTTTCGAGCCAAGTTTTCCTCAGATTATATGTCCGCCACTCCACATTTCCTTTACGTAACAATCAGCATTCTTAGACGGTCTCAATGGTCAACGTATTAATCCAGGTCCCTGTACATTTACCCTTCATTATTATTACTACACCGAAGTGCTTGAACTCACTCACCAGTTCGTCTCTCCATTTATTAGCACGTCACACTGTCAGCCTGTCTTCACAACCATCACATACCCCTTACTTATACTGTACTTAGCTTTAAATCAAGCTGTTTACAGATATTCACAGCCAGTCTACAAAGATCAGTTCACTAATGGCAAGCAACAGAACATGATTTGTGTACAGTATTCCATTCTATTTCCCCCCCCCAAAAAAAAAAAAAAACTAAAGGCCATACTCCACAAGGCATTAACAACTCTGGTTTTGGATTTTGTTGATATTCCTCACCGTTTGTGCGTGAGGGTCCAAACAACGGCTATTGTGGTGCGATGCAAGTACGCGGTCGACTTTTCCAGAAGATATACTATAGGGTTGTTAAGTACTCTTGCTTTTGGATTTTTTCTCTCTCACCATGTATTCGTGATGCCACACACAAACCGCACACCACAGACAGACAGACAGACTTGAACTTAGGATTATGGAAATACCTGTATCTATCTACCTATCTATCTATCCATTTCTCCGTCCATCTGTCTACCTAAGTAAATAGATATATAGACAGAAACGGATTTGTATGTATATTACAACCGCGTACCCCAAAGCGAGAGAAGTAGTTACGAGTTGATCGGCATGCGTGTCTGTCTGTCTGTGAACAAAATAACTCAAACCGTTTTTATACATTTTTAAGGAAACTTGGTGGAAGAACAAAAGTTTGGTGGGAGAACAAAAGTTTGGTGGGAGAACAAAAGGTCAGGGTCACAGGGCTGTCCAACGCTGACCTAGCAAATCAGATTACACAGTGTTCTTCCAATTTAGACCAGAATTGGAGGAAAAGTTGCCGGTAAAGCAAGAATGATGTGATTCAGTTTTGAAAATAAATAGTTACAGGTCAAGGTCACAGGGCGAGGTCAAAGTTACACCTGTGTGTGTCAGATAAAATAAATGACACAGTTCTGATTCGATTTTAACCACAGTTAATGGAATGGCTGAGGGTAAGGCTAAGAGTCTTTTCTTTTTAGAACAATAGGTCAAGAGCTAAGATCAAAGGGCAAGGGAAATTTTTTGTCCGATTCAGATTAAACTTTGTGGAAGTGTTAAGGATAAGGCAAGATTAAACTTTTTTTTTTTTTTTTTTTTAAGAACAATCACTCACAGGTCAAGTTCACGGATCAAGGTCAAATTTAAGGTTACAGGATACGGTCAGCTCGAACCCTTTTGATTTTATATGAATCCAACCCCCCAGGAGCGTACCTAGAGATTTTGGGGCCCGGGAGGCTAGGTTCTTTGCGGGGCCCCCCTCCCGGAGGAGGGCCCTACTAAAGAATCTAGCCCCCCTCATTCTCAACACTTATCTAATATCTCAGCCAGGATTGTCGGGACGATAATATATATATATATGTTTTTAAATATTAATAAAAAAGCTTATAAATTTTTAAGGCTTTTAGGCCCCCCCCTCAATTGGGGGCCCGGGGGGCAGTTTCAAATAGCCCCCCCCCCTCAAGTACGCCACTGCTGAACCCCCCTGTTCATGACTCACTAACCTGATTCATTTCTCATCTCTGAAATATACTTCCATAAGCCATTCTCTATCTCATGCTCATTTTTAAGCTCATTTAATTCATCTTCAGTTTAGTACAAGGTCACACTTACAATCTTCTCCCACTCCACAGCTACAGCTCCGTTTACCCAAGCTTTCTGACATATCTCCAGCAAACATTCCATTCTGCTTTCTTAACTACGTATCATCTCTTCATGCACCTCATCAACACCTGCTTCCCTGAGTGAGTGTATCATGTCAGTTGTTTATTGTGTTTTGTGTTATAGTGCTCTAGATTCTAATGATTGAATAGTCTTAACTTCCTGAATCTGAGTTAATGTGAAATTAGCTATAGTTCATCCTAGGTCCTCCTCTGGGCCGATGCTTTTGTGTCTTCTGAAGTCAACACAGTATTAGCATGGGAGCATAATTCATTCATTTGTGCACCGTTTTCTAATCTTCACAAAAACCAAGAGGCGTGTACCTTTCTTTATCTCAGAGGACAAAGCATCAGGAAGCGAACAGATAGGCAAATACTTATGAGCTAATGCTAAACACAGATGTACAGTCAGGGAAAGTTCCGCATTACCCACTGTTCAGAGCATTGGTAGTCGACAATACTCACGAAGCAGCAGCCAGACCCCCCCATGTCTGGTAACTGTCAGTGGGAGGGAGGGTGGCTGGGGCTGGGGGGGTTTGGAGAGTTGCCTACGTCACAGTATCCCAAGGTATTCTCAAGATTCGAAAGCGGCATGTTGTTTGTATTGATACCACACTGTTCTCTGAGTCTACATTACTGCATATACTACAATACATGTTTACTATCAAAGGTATTCATCTTTGCCTTCGTTTTGTAATGTTCAATAGGAATGACAGATACTGAGACTAATCTTATAGTTAGGACTTCCCATGTCATTCTTTCTAAAGGAAAAACGAAGTCTATTAATCACTTATATATATTCTTCCTTTATTATTATTAAACACTACCCTAGACTCTAAGTTCGAAATAAATAATTACTAGAATCACACTGGCAATGTTTTCAGGAGGATATTTATAGTAGGATGACCGGATAAATTTATAAGAATTTACACACACACACACACACACACTCATATATATACCTATATATATATATATATATATATATATATATATACCTATATATATATATATATATATATATATTGTTACGGAACAGAGAAAGATAATGTACACTTTAAGTGAGAATACTAAAAATCACTACTGTCCCGTAAAGTTCCAGGTTCAAAACAAAAGAGTTAGGTAAAATTACAAGTTAAAGTTTAATGCTCAAACTAACAACAAAACATTCAGGACTCATAAGGATAATGTAATGGCAAAAAACAGGTTAAATATATATTTAACTGCAATAGCCTCTATTAACACGAAATTAGCAAGAGTAAATTTATCTAAGTCAGCCCTGAAAAAATGAGATACCAGATAATACTCAGTGAAGGCCAGATAAATTATTACAGATACAAACTATTATCAAAAATGACTGACATAAAGAACCTTACATGAATTACAAAAACTTCACTAGGCCTACAAATTAAACTTATGCTATACAGTACAAGAAAAAAATGCAATAACAGTTATACTCAAATTACACACAGCTGCTAGATGTTTGGAGATTTCTTGAACACTCACAATAATAATATCTGTACAGGGGAGGAGAGAGATGTGAACAAAATGAGGAGCAGATCTAAGTGGCAATGATGCAGAGACTGAGCTCATTATATAGGGGCCAGCAGAGCTTGATACAACTTGTAAGAAGGACGCGCAAATGAAGCCATGGGGACAAAGAGTTGACAATCCTGGTCTGAACTCCAGAAATGACGACTTACTCTACTATAACGGTAGAAGGGGGGAACTGAGGCAGAACACGCTCGTGATCAAACATGCAGCATACTGTGCGTTAAAATTACACAAAGGATGATGAAATCATAGGCTATGTAACACCTCCCCACAAAGAAAAAGAAATTTACAAAGGAAATTTCTTATTACTCTAAAACAATCTGTCTAAAGTCTAGATAAGCAATCTGCAATAACATTTTCTTTCCCCTTGACATGTTGTATGTCTAATGAAAACTCCTGAAGAAGTAGACTCCATCTTGTCAATCTCTGATTATCTTTAAACTTACTAAGGAATTTCAGTGGGTTATGATCGGTATAAATGACTATGGGGTCAAAACCAGAACACAAATAAAATGAAAAATGCTGTAAACCCAAAATCAAGGCCAAAAGCTCTTTCTCAATAGTGGAGTAGTTCTTTTGAGGTGGAGTGAACTTCTTACTGTAATAAGATACAGGATGTTCAATACCCTGATCATCCTCTTGCAGCAAAACAGCCCCAGCTCCTGTATCACTTGCATCAACAGCCATCTTAAAAGGCTTAGCAAAATTTGGAGTAGCGAGCACTGGCTGACTTAATAGAATAGCTTTAAGTTTGTTGAAAGAGGATTCACAGTTATCGGTCCAGACAAATTTAACTCCCTTTTTCAGTAGGTCTGTAAGTGGTGATACAAGAATTGAAAAGTTAAGAACAAATCTGTAATAACCTACCATTCCCAAAAATCTTTGTAGCTCTTTCCTACTTTTAGGACTGGGAAGATCACTTATAACCTGAACCTTAGCTCCTGGTGGTGCAACATGTCCATCACCAATTACATACCCAAGGTACTGAACTTTAGCTTGACCAAACTCACACTTTGATAAATTAGCTACAAGATTAGCCTGAACTAAACGGTCAAGAAATTTACTGACATGGCATAGATGATCTTTCCAGTTGTCACTGAAGATTAATACATCATCAATATAAACAACACACCCTGCCAAACCCTCTGTTACAACATTCATGAGCTTCTGAAATGTGGCTGGTGCATTCTTCATACCATATGGCATTACAGAACATGCAAAAACCTTTCCTAGTGTTACAAAACATGAGATCTCCCTAGCACGTTCAGTCATAGGTACTTGCCAGTATCCCTTTAACAAATCAAACTTACTCATGTACCTAGCCTTTCCGATCTTGTCTACGCAATCTTCCACACGAGGGAGAGGGTGTCTGTTTTAGTTATCTGATTAACACGTCTGTAGTCGATGCAAAGCCTCTGTGACCCACCTGGCTTAGGGACTAAAGTGACAGGAGAACTCCACTCGCTCTGACAGGGCTCAATCATCTTGTGGTCCAACAGGTAGCCAAGCTCCTTCTGGATGAGAGGAACTTTCACTGGGTTCACACGGTAAGGAGGCAATTTAATTGGCTTTGCGTCTCCAACATCGACATCATGCATCAACACAGTGGTTCTTCCTGGAGTAGCATGGAACACTTGCGGGTACTCCTGCAGTAATGCCGAAAACTCCTGCCTTTCCTCGGGAGGTAGATGAGAAAGCTTAGTCTGGAGATCATTCATGATATCAGGATTCTTCCCCAAACTATCACTCAGGCTCATACTGCATGGGAGAGCTTCACTTGCAGACTCGGGTGGAACAGCTACAGTGCAGACTGGATTATTTTCGTCCCGCCTGTGATATAACTTTAGCATGTTGATGTGACATAGTTGCTTGTTCTTTCTACGATCTGGTGTGGCGATGACATAATTGACATCACTGAGTTTCTTCTCCACGAAATAAGGACCACTAAACTTGGCTTGAAGAGGTTGCCCATGAACTGGTAGCAGAATCAAAACCTGATCTCCTGGCTGAAAGTGGCGTAACCTGGACTTCTTATCATACCAAGTCTTCATCTTCTCCTGAGCAGCTCCTAAATTCTCTCTCACCAGCTGTAAAGCAGTGGACAGCCGTTCTTTGAACTTCATCACATACTCCAGCAGGTTGACGTCATCTTCCTCCGACAGCCAGCATTCCTTGAGTAACTTAAGGGGTCCTCTTACTTCATGGCCAAACAGTAGTTCAAAAGGTGAGAAGCCCAGTGATTCATTTGGAGATTCTCTTGCGGCAAACACAACAAATGGAAGACCTTTATCCCAGTCTTTCTGATGTTCCAAACAGTATTTCTTGAGCATCGATTTGAGTGTTTGATGATATCTCTCCAACGCTCCTTGGGTCTGGGGATGGTAAGCTGAAGACGTGATCTGGGTGATGCCCAACTCTTTCAGAGACTGCTTGAAAACATTTGACATGAAATTACTTCCCCGGTCTGACTATACCTCCTTGGGCAGACCAAACGTCGTGAAGAACCCTAGCATTTCCTTAACCACGTTCTTTGCTGAGATATTTCTAAGTGGAATGGCTTCAGGATAACGAGTAGCCATATCAATCAGGGTCAACACATAAGAAAATCCTGAAGAAGTCTTAGGAAGAGGGCCCACAATATCCATCAACACACGGGTGAAAGGCGCCTCAAAAGGAGGAATGGGAACTAGAGGTGCAACCTTTTCGGTCTGATTACACTTCCCCACAACTTGACAGGTGTGACAAGACTTACAATACCAGGAAACATCCCTGAAGATACCTGGCCAGTAGATGTGTTTCAAAATGCGTGCCACAGTCTTCCTCACTCCAAGGTGTCCTGCCAAATTGGAATCATGAGCCACTCTAATGATATCCTGCCTACAAACACGAGGGATGACAACTTGATGTACAACCTCCCATTCACAGTCGGCTGATGCTGTTGGGGGTCTCCACTTCCTCATAAGTACTCCTGACTTTATATAATAACAAGTAGAAGCACCGGCTGACTCTTCTTCACTGTAAGCAGAGTTAGCTAGACCTTTCAACTCAGGGTCAGCAACCTGCAATTCAACCAACTCTTGACGAGACAAATTATCAACACTACGGGGTACTGCCTCATCTGGTGAGTGGTCCAAATTAGCAAGAAAAGTGTCAGCTAGGATAACATCATCATCATCATTATCCTCTAAATCATCAGTAACTTTAGACTTAGCCCTAGTGACAGCACATGCTGGGAACACATCAGGGACATCACAATCCTGGGACGCAGCCACTGGCTCGCTAGACAACTGAGGAGCTGGACACACTTGACTTCCACCAATATCATTTCCAAGTAAGAAAGTTACACCTGACATTGGGAGTGTCTCAACCAACCCAACCATAACGGAACCATTAACAAAACCAGACTCTAAATTCACTCTGCACAGAGGGACAGAGAAGTAATTATTCCCTACACCTTGTAAGATTACAGTTTCATCAGAGGAATTAACATTAGAGCCTAGAACACTGGTCAGCATAAGGGATTGGCAAGCACCTGTATCACGATATATTTTAACTGATTTCCTGTCATTACTGTCCAGAGGACTGACAAAACCATCAGACAGGAAATTAGCACATGAACTCTTGAGAGTGTCACCCACGTTACTGCTCAAAAGAGGAGCTCCATCATGAGAATTTAAGTTACCCCTCAAAGCAGGTTCAGTTAACTCAGTTAAAGAATTCTGGGAACTCTCAAGAGTGGACACTAGACCAATTGACTGAATATTTAAAGACTCCTTTTTGTTCACATCACGCTGTCTCCTGAAACATCTCTCCGTAGTATGACCAAGCTTACTACAATAAGTACATTTACTTTTCTGAAATCTAGAGGTGAAGCTGGTATTTACTTCCTGAGAAACATCATCTTTATTCTCTTTCCTGTTACCTGTACTCTAAGTAGAGGCAACGTACTTACTCTCAGCTTTCCCTTTTTCTTTAGAATATCTCTTGTGAGTGAGAACATATTCATCAGCTAAAACTGCAGCATCAGACAAATTATCTAGTCTTTTCTCATCAAGATATAGGCTTACATCTTTATAAATACACCTTTTGAAATCCTCCAGCAAAATCATCTGCTTAAATTTACCAAAATCAGAATCCACATTCTTAGAATTTAACCACTGCTCTAACAGATCTTTGATTTTTGCATACTCAACATGGGATTGCTTATCTTGCTTGTAAGTTGTCCTAAATTTTACTCTATAGGCTTCAGGAACAAGCTCATAGGCCTTAAGAATCAAGCTCTTAACTACATCATAATTATCAGACTGATCCTGAGGCAAAGATGCATAAGTTACTTGAGCTTTACCGGTGAGAACAGTTTGAAGGAGTACTGGCCAATTCTGTTTGGGCCAATTAAAACCTGTAGCTACCCTCTCAAACAACTGAAAATACTTTGTTAAATCAGATTCATTAAAAGGAGGGACAAGTTTAACATTTTTAGCCACATCAAAATCATCAGAGCTAGATGATCCAGTTCCACCTTGTTTCATGCGATACTCATGGTCTGCCTGAATCCTAGCAATTTCAACTTGTGCCTCAGCCTCCCTAGCACGGGCCTCCTGCAGGGCTAGCTGTAACTTAGCTAATTCAATCTGCGTTTGCTCATTTGGAGGAGTTACATTAAACAAGCTTTCATTAATCATGTCAACAATTTGATCTTTAGAATGATGAGAGCGAACAACAATTCCCAATTGTTGAGCAACAAGCTTAAGTTCATTCTTTGTTCTGTTTTCTACATCCAACACTGTTTGCACATTTGACAAAAAATAATTGGCTTCATCAAGCGTAGTAATAGAAGACATCATGAATAAATCACAGTCACAAAATAACAAACAATATCCTTATGATAATATCCTGGATATCCTGATATGAGGTCGCCAAATTTATGTTACGGAACAGAGAAAGATAATGTACACTTTAAGTGAGAATACTAAAAATCACTACTGTCCCGTAAAGTTCCAGGTTCAAAACAAAAGAGTTAGGTAAAATTACAAGTTAAAGTTTAATGCTCAAACTAACAACAAAACATTCAGGACTCATATGGATAATGTAATGGCAAAAAACAGGTTAAATATATGGTTAACTGCAATAGCCTCTATTAACACGAAATTAGCAAGAGTAAATTTATCTAAGTCAGCCCTGAAAAAATGAGATACCAGATAATACTAAGTGAAGGCCAGATAAATGATTACAGATACAAACTATTATCAAAAATGACTGACATAAAGAACTTTACATGAATTACAAAAACTTCACTAGGCCTACAAATTAAACTTATGCTATACAGTACAAGAAAAAAATGCAATAACAGTTATACTCAAATTACACACAGCTGCTAGATGTTTGGAGATTTCTTGAACACTCACAATAATAATATCTGTACAGGGGAGGACAGAGATGTGAACAAAATGAGGAGCAGATCTAAGTGGCAATGATGCAGAGACTGAGCTCATTATATAGGGGCCAGCAGAGCTTGATACAACTTGTAAGAAGGACGCGCAAATGAAGCCATGGGGACAAAGAGTTGACAATCCTGGTCTGAACTCCAGAAATGACGACTTACTCTACTATAACGGTAGAAGGAGGGAACTGAGGCAGAACACGCTCGTGATCAAACATGCAGCATACTGTGCGTTAAAATTACACAAAGGATGATGAAATCATAGGCTATGTAACAATATATATATATATATATATATATATATATATATATATATATATATATATATATATATATATATATTGTTACGGTAGCGCCAGCCCGGGGCTATTACCAAAAAGACAACAAGGTAGTTTTAGATGATCGGCCTCCACTGCGTTGTGAAAATAACGCAGACCCCGGCACTCACACTCCGTAAACTAGAGAAAACTGCGCAACGGAAGAATTATCACTTAAGTACGCAACACTCTGTACTTTGATAGTAACAAACGGAGCAGCCTACCTATGGATCTAGCCTACTATCGTCACTACCGGAAATAATACCGCCCGAGACACTCTACAGGAACACCTCCCACTTATTTCCGGTGGTGACGAATTTCTACTTAACCCGTGTCCAAGGGGGAAAGCAGTTGATAGCTAACGATAGTTCTCACTAGCCTTGTGCAAGGGGATGGGATTGAACTGTGTAGGGGTTAGGGGTGTGTGTGTATGTATGTGTGTTGGGGAACGTTAATAAAGGCAACGAGAGGACCACGGTGAACCAGCCTGCCCCTCCAAAGACAACACGGTCACAACATCAAATAAAATAGCTACTTCCCTCAGTCAGCAAACAAAAGAATAAAATGAACTTAAATGAAAACGCCAGCTCGGCTCAAAAAATGACTGGGGAGAGAGAGAGTGTACACACACACAATACTGAAGCTGATTGGGAAGACACTGGACTGACTGATGCTAGGCTCGTGTGCAGCCAAGCGTGAACGCATGAATCAGATTAATTAATAAGGAACTTAAATTCGTGCCCCTCTCTCTCTCTCTACAATGAATTGGTACTTCTAATGCAAGCAAAACATCAAATATACTGGTAGCTAACATAAGACAATCAAAATAATCAAATGCATTCTCAGCATGGTATTAAATAAAATTGCCCTCAGTGACAGGAACGAAAGAAACAAAAGAACTTGTAACACTCGCTAATTTAAACTCCGCGAATGACACGGATACTGCATAATCCCCTAACCCAGCTGTAACGGCTGCACCCGTGGGAACGGACAGGCGGACAGCGTAACAATATATATACACACACACACACACAGGAGAGAGAGAGAGAGAGAGAGAGAGAGAGAGAGAGAGAGAGAGTGGCTTTGTTTTCGTGTCAACACAAAACATATGTTATATTGTCATGAATATCCCCTGGAGAAACGTCGAGAGGGAATGAAAGCATTCAAACCTCTGTCCCTACTCAGCAAACTTCCATAACTTTCCTGACAACATTAACTCTGCAGACATTTCCTTTATTTTGTAAATAAAATGCTAGCGTCATATTGTCATCTATCCTTACTAAATTAACACACCGTTCAAGTCATACATTGTGGACTTACACGTGATTTCCAACTATCACCAAACCCTACTGTGCCCCCAATCCCCCGCCTCCCCCTCCTTCACACACAGTTACCAGACACATGAGGACTTGCTGCTGCTTCACACTCACCCGTCTCACTCCAGTGCTTCGGGAGGTGGGTAATGCGGAACTTTCCCCGACTGTACCTCGCCACAAGCAATGATCCACAAGTCACATACATCACGAGGAACCTGAACTTGGCCAGCTATATAGTCGAACTTTAGTTGAGTGAACGGCTGTGACGCCAGAGGGTGGTGAGCTCACCTCCCTGATACCCTGACATTAACTTCGGTAGCACTTGTTTATGAATAAGATAATGAAGCCCGCATCTCACCCACCCACCCAGTTTAAATCCACTTAAAATACAAATTTGAGCTCGTGGCCCATATCTTAGAGTGTACCCAGTGGTGATACCAGCAAGCCTCACCCGGCAGTCATCTAAGTATGCTAATTTAAGCATTTAGGGTGAGTGTAGCCTATACACTGTATACACTGTATATGGCTAGTGAGGGAGTGATCGCCCTCTACCTACACAGATCAAAAACCCTCGGGAGCAGGGGGGTGGTTGCTTTCTCAGGCAGAGGAACTCCTTGAGAGTGAAATGGCTGGGAAGCATGCCGGCACGTGACTGGCTACAGCATAGCTGGGTCTTTCGGGTGTGGGCAATGAGGCAAGTTAGATGCCTACTGCGACTGCAACACATTGGCGAGGTGTTCAGGAAGTTAGCCAAAGAAACCTTGATGGACTCTGAAAGAACAATAATGGCCCCCAGTCCCGTGCAGCCCTTAAATGGGCAGGGGGTGCTAAGAATCTCACGGTTGCCTCAATTACAATCTAATTCATTTGTTAATGCAAAAAATACAATTAAAATTGGTAACTGGAATGTGAGAACGCTAAATCATGACAGTAAAATCGATGAGTTAGTGAAGGTTTTTCAAAATTACGGACTTGATATTTGTGCTCTGACAGAAACTAGATTAACTGGAGTTGATAAGTTGGATTTGGAGGATGGTATACGTTTATTGATCTCTGGCCGACAGGACGGAATGCATTATCAGGGAGTAGGATTGTTGCTGGGTTGTAAGGCAAATAAGGCTTTATGTGAGTGGGATCCTATAGATGAGCGATTGTTATACGCACGGTTTAAATCAAATCATGGCAACATCAGTCTGTTTGTGTGTTATGCACCTACTAATGATGCACTCGATGAAAGGAAAGACACATTTTATGAAAAGTTGCAAGAAGGAATAGGAAGGGTACCTAGACATGATGTTTTGATCTGCGTTGGAGACTTTAATGCAGTAATGGGCTGTTCAAATGAGGGATTTGAGGCATGTATGGGTAAGATGGGAGTTGGTAGTAGGATGAGTGAGAACGGAGTGAGGTTTGGAAGCTTCTGTCTAGCAAATGACTTAGTCATCGGGGGCACACTCTTTCAGCATTGCAATATACACAAGACAACTTGGGTGTCGCCGTGTGGAAAATATAAAAATCAGATTGATCACATCGCTATCAGTAGGAGGCATAGAAGTTCTCTGCTAGATGTTCATGTTAAACGGGGAGCGGATATTGGTAGTGACCATCAACTCAGCATTGCAAAAATAAGGTTTAAACTTAAAAATCAGAAGAAGGAAAAATCTGGTATTGGTAGATACGATATTGTTAAGCTTAGAAGGGAAGGTGAAGAAAAGGAGGAATTCAGATTAGAATGCAGAAATAGGTTTTTGGTGTTGGAAACGTTGGAAGAGGGGGAGAGAAGTGTAGATGAGATGTGGGAGGATGTGAACAAAGTTTTGCATGAGACTGCTGAATGTACGATTGGAAGGAGACATAGATTCAGGAGAAAGAAATGGATATCAGAGGAAACGTGGGATATGATAAAAAAGAGAGGTGAGGCTAAATTGAGAAGTGAGATGCAATGCGTTGATGAACGAGAGATTGAATTAGCAAGAGCTGCGTACTGGAGTTTGAATTCAGAAGTAAGAAGGTTAGCTAGGAGAGATAAAAGAAGATGTGTGGATGAAAAGGTTGCAGAGACTGAAATCTTAATAAACAAAAATGATGGACAGAGTCAAAGAATAGCATATGAATCGATTAGGGAACTGAGTGGTAAAGCAGGTAAACGCAAGGAAATACCAGTTAGAGACAGGGAAGGAAATTTATTGACCAAAGATGGAGATATTAAAAACAGATGGAAAGAGCATTTTGAGACAGTTCTTAATAGACCAATACCACCAGAAGAGGATATAACGTCTGCTCAGGAAGATTTAAATATAGAAACAGGAGAGTTGAGGCTTGCAGAAGTGGAGAAAGCAGTAAAACAGTTAAAGAATAATAAGGCACCAGGGGAGGATGGTTTATTTCCGGAAATGTTTAAAGTGGAGGGGATAGATTAATAATGATCTTGACCAAGCTATTCAATAAGATATGGGTGACGGGGTTACTACCATCAGTTTGGAAGAATGGTGTAATTGTTAAAGTTCCGAAGAAGGGAGACCTGAGTGAATGTGGTAATTGGAGGGGAATCTCTTTGTCACCGATAGCTTTGAAAGTTTTCAGTAGAGTGTTGTTAAATAGGTTGGAGCCGGTGGTTGAGGGTATTCTGAGGGATGAACAGGCTGGTTTTAGAAAGGGACGTGGTTGCAATGATCATATCTTTATTGTTAGGCATTTGATGCAGCAAGTTTATGAAATGAGAGTACCGTTAAGTCTTTGTTTTGTTGATTTTGAAAAGGCTTTTGATAGTGTTTCGAGAGAGACTATGGGGAAGATCATGAGACATTATGGAATACCAGAGGAGTTTGTGAGGGTCATTATGAACATGCATGAGGACACATTTTGTAAAGTGATGGTTGATGGTTGTCTGAGTGATTCGTTTGAAGTCAAGTCCGGAGTAATTCAAGGTGGTGTTCTATCGCCTTTACTATTTATATTGGTCATTGATTACATTATGAAACGCGTTGGAACAGAAACCGGTGCAGGTATACTTTGGGGAGAGAACAGGAAACTTTTGGATTTAGATTATGCAGATGATATAGTTTTGATTTGTGATGGGCCAGAAGAGATGCAGAGAGTGTTGGACTGTTTGGTGAGTGAAGGTCGCAAAGTGGGTTTGGTTATTAATTGTGGAAAAACTGAAATAATCAATATGAATATGGAAAATGCGCAGGAATGTGTAATTGGAGGTATGGTTGTAAAGCAAGTTGATAGGTTTAAATATTTAGGTACTTATTTAGCCAAGGATGGTTCTTTGAACTTTGAATTCGAGGAAAGGTTAAAGAAGGCTAATCAGGCAATGGGAATGCTTAAAAATATTTGGAATAATAACAATTTTTCTGTGCATACAAAAATCAAACTTTATAAGGTAATGGTTAGGAGTATCTTAATTTATGGACACGAGTCTTGGTACAGCACAGTGACTATGGAAAATAAATTCTTGGTGTTTGAAAATAAAGCACTTAGAAGAATATTAGGAGTTAAGTGGTGGGAAAGGATATAGTAGAATTAGAGAAATAACGGGAGTGCAGCCAATCGATGAATATGTTAGATTCTCACGATGGAAGTGGCTAGGACATGTGTATAGGAGACAGGGAATAGTACGAGGTACACCAGGGTGGGTGGCACTTGGTAGGAGAGGTAGAGGAAGGCCAAAAGAGACGTGGGTGAGAACAATGAGACGGAAAGCTGGAGATGAGTGTTGGGGAGATCTTGAGGAGTTAGCACAAGATAGGATGTGGTGGTGTGAGTCCATCGAGGCCCTATGCATCCCCGAAGGTGCCACAGGAAATGATTGATTGATTGATGTGTATTTAGTCGTGCCAAACACATATCATGACAACAACAAACCATACTGCAGTATTACATTATCGAATTATACTGATCATATTCACGGAGACCACAGCTGAATGTGTCTCGGCTGCGACATTACCACGCCACACAGCACGGCATACCTTTGGCTACATTGTGAGAGTAATAGTTATTCTGAAGATATTACGGTATGCTTGACATTACTCTGACTTCAAATTATATGGTTGTGTATAATCCATAACTAACATGATCATATAATTCATACGCTAAAGAGGACTTGATAGAGGCGTCAGTAACTCCTTTTATCACTTTTACGTAATTCCAGCAATGAATCAATACAACATCGCTCACTGAATCATTGTGACACAGTAACTATTCTGTACATTGCAAGAAACAACAGACAAGTTCCTATTTTATCTTGTGTTCAGCCTAGGCACGGCTAAACTGGGCCTAACAACATGGCAGATGGCCCACTTACGGTAACATCAATTGAAGACCTTAGTGGAGCGCTGCCGTTTGCATCTCTATGTTCAAAACCCCTACCCTAACATGAATAATATCGCCTGGGGATAGCAAGAATAAAATTGGAAATGCAGTACCGGGTTCAAGATGTTAAAGACCATCGTGCAATCATCATGCGTAAATCTAACCCATTTTCTTCTTCTTCCAGAGACCTGAACTTGGCCGCCTATATATTAGACCCAGAGGTGGGTGATGGACGGCGGTACCAGGAGGCATTGAATACGCTGCCCTGGGACACCCTCGATCGTCAGCTTATCAACAACAGGCTCACATATGGCGACCACGTCATCAAGTGCCAGTACAACTATGGCGACTCCTTGAAAGTAAGTCTTGACCTTTGACTAGCCAGGCCCTCTGACATAGCATAATCCCACTGACCAGAGATAATGCTAATCCAAGAAGGTAAGCCTTTGCCAGTTACCTTTGACTAGCTAGCCCCTTTGTCCAGAGATCATTGTAAACTCTTTGGCCTAACACATTGCTAATTCTTGAAAGTCTTTGTCTTTTACTGGTTAATCCCGTTGACTTGATCTAATGCAGCACTAATTCTTTTGACCCACTATAATAGTAATTTTTTGACCTAATAAAATACTAATTCCTTTGATCTAATATAATATAATAACATTGACATAACTAACTCAACACTAATTCCTCTGACCCAGCATAATGCTAATACCTTTGATCTGACATACTGCTTATTCCTTTCATCTGACGTACAAGTAATGCTAACTTCTTTTAACTGACATGAGACTACTAATACCTCCGACCTGACATAGTGCTAGTGTCCTCGACCTATCATGCTCCTAATCTCTTTGACATGACATACTGTTTACCCTTTTGACTTGTCATGATGCTTTTTCCTTTGACCTAACAACGGTACAATTAAATTTGTGTCATCATGACACTACACCCTTTTTATCTTAACCAGTCCCAGATTTCTGTCCCCTTTCAGCTAATCTCGCGATGATTGTGGCATAATCAGATACTGCCACAGCTCAGCAAACTTTCATTCCACCACTTCACGACTAGCATCATACCTTAGTGTTAACTTGTGTTTGCAGTTCAGTAGTGAAGATGGAGAGATGGCATTTTTAGGCCAGATTAGAGTAAAAGCAGTACAGTTGACGGTATTTCTCGTAGTTTCTCTCCTCAATGGTGTTCTCTTTGGCAGCTGTCCACAAACCTGACCCGGTACCCAAGAGCGACACCTTACGTCCCCCCTGAAGACAAGGCCTGTGCCCATGTCCACGTGTCCACCACCAACTTGGTGCCCTCCAGTGGCCGCCCCTCTATCCTCTTGGCTGGTCTGGTCCGCATCCTTTTCCTCGCAGTGATGCTGGCCCCGCTCGCAGTGTGAGGAGTCTCGCCTCCACCACACTGGTAGACGTGGCTTCCTCACACTAGGGCCTGCATTTACCGTATAGATTCTCTGGACCCCTTCATTCCAGTAACATCTTTTGTATTTGTAAAGCAGTTGGCTGTAATTTTCACGAGTCATATGCATTCTCAGCTGGAATACTGCTCACTCCTGCAGAGTTGATGTAGAGAGGTTGCACTAAAACAACCGGACAAAATTCAGAACAAAGCTATAAGAATAATTCATATCCTTTCAATTTCAAATGAACTACATCCCCTACAGGTTAGCCAGAGTGTTGCCACTCCTGCATTATTTTACAGATAATTTTATGGCAAATGCTCGGAAGAAGTTGCATCCATTGTGCCTTCTACGCCCTCTCCCGTGCTACCTGGGCATCTGGTAGCGCTCATGACTGGATTATCACACTGCCATATTGCAAAACTTCTGCCTATTAGAATTCCTTTATTCCTTGAACTGCTTGTCTTTGAATTTGCTTCCTCGGATTAGCTTCCCTACAGACTTCAGCCTTCAGTAGATCAAGACCAACAGTTACAGATTGTGTTTATAACTGGGGGACACTTGAAATCTGATGAATGTTTTTTTTTTTTTTTAATTTAGTTTGCCATCTGTTCATCTTGTTAAAAATAAAAAAAAAAGCACAAGACATTTCGTAGTTAAATCACAATGAAAATTTATTAATTTATTTATTAAATACGAAGATGAACAGAAGAAGGAAAACACATTAAATACAGGAAAAAACTCCATGTACCAGATTACAGGAGTCCTCCATTCAACACACAATATCCGTAACAGTGTGACTTGAACTGCTGTAAGTTGAAGTTTGGAGGGAAATTAATCTAGGGAAGCGAATTTCACAGAGAAGCGGCTCGGGGAAGAATAAAGGAATTCTGATAGGGAAAAATAATAGTGTGATAATAGTAAACTGCTATGGAGCCTTGCGTATCCTGTAACTTGCTTAGGGTCATTTATAAACACTTCTGATTTTATACTGAGAATGGCAAATTTTATTCGAGATTCTACAATATAATATCATATATTCCTGGCTATTAACATATTTACTCTATTATTATTATTATTATTTTTTTTTTAATCATTATTGGACTGGACAAACTTAGGCTATCTGGACGTTGCTATTCCTCACCCTGCCCTAGGGTGGGAAAAGGGATCCGGATGATGATGATGATGATGATGATGATGATGATATTATTATTATTATTATTATTATTATTATTATTATTATTATTATCAATATTATCATTATTAAAAATAGAACAGAATATAGACGCAAGGGCGGCCATCAGGTGATGGGAAGCCAAATTGGAAATTTTGATGCCCAGTGTTCTTAATTTACCTTTCTCTGGTTTTCTTTACCTTTCAATTTGAACATTTTTTTTTCCAACTGTCTACCAGAGGGACGCCGGGGTCCATACAGTATTCCTGATGTCTATTGCTATTCGGCACTCGGAGAAATAAAGCCAATCAGCGCACGCAGTGAGTGCGGGGGTGTAGGAGGGGTCTAATCAGTTATCCCCACATCATAGAAACTAATTTGATGGGTAACTTGCTCCTTTTGTGGACAGATATAGTAAGTTAGGTTAGGTTAGGGTAGTGACTAATCAATAACCCAGCCTAACCTAACCTAGCCTACTATATCTGCCCACAAAAGAAGCAAGTTAAACGTTAAACGATTTTTCATTACTTGTGTGGGGATAGCTAACTAGGTCCCCCCCAACACCCCCACAATCACTGCGTGTGTTGATTGGTTTTATTTTCTCCAAGTGCCGAACAGCAACAAACAACGGCAATATGCCACCTATGCCACCGGGATACTTGGTTAAAAAAAAAAAAAAAAAAAAAGTAGGCGATGATGGCCAACTTTAAGTGGATCAAGTTTTGGCCCACCTGGGATACAAACTATAGATGGCGCTGCTAGTGACCGGAAGTGAGCTTAACACTGTCATTTTTTTTTTCTTTTGGAAGTACTCCAGTGTAACATCCCACCCAAGAATCATGGCCCTGGCTTAATAATTTTCAGTTCCTTAGCACTTTGCTCGAGCAAGGTTGTAATTTTGGCGTTTTTCCTATTTTCTGCACTTGATGAACTTTGACCCTTGGCCTATGAATATAAGTCTTCCATATATGAAGCACACTTGTATTGCTCATTAACGTCTACAAGCATGTAAAGCTTCATTCATTTCCATCCACCCACTGCAGTGCTAGGGAACTTGAAATCTGCAGAATGGCCCACCAGAGGTACAATTTCCAGGTGGTGCTGTCAGTGACAGGAAGTGAGTTTCAGCACTAAATATCATATTGTATGGAGGTACTCCAATGCAACATTCCACCCAAGAATCATGACCCTGGCTTAAGAACTTTAGGAGCCTTAGCATTCCATGCAAGCACAGTAGTGATTTTAGCTAATTCCACCATTTTTGCATTTGGTGACCTTTGACCCCTGACCTGGTCAATGTAACACATAGGTGTACAGTATAAAGTTCCATGACTAGTCAGTGTCTATAAGGATGCAAAGTTTCATTCAAATCCATCAAGCTGCTGGGGAAGTAGCAAGGTATTTTTGAAAACTGGTGCTGGTTGCTAGGGTCACTGAGGCCAATTTTCACAGGGTTGTCACTCGAAAACTAGAAGAGAGAGAGGAAAAATGGAAAGCACACTTACGATAGGGAATAAACTCGAGATTATGCCTAAAGAAGTCAGAGCTTTCTACATCCATTAGTAATACTTCTACAGTTCAAAACGTGAAAATTCATTGACCATTGCTAGGTAACGAGTAGTTGCCCAGTAAACAAAGACTTACTGACACAACTAGGTCATAGGCTTATCACTGTGTCGAACTTTGGTCAGAATCGGTTAATTCTGAAGGGTAAAAGTGCCTGCCACAATTAAGCAAGACAAACCAATTGGCAATCATGGTCAGCTCTTAGTGGACCAAGCTTTGTCAGCGACCGGAAGCGAGCTTTGGTATGAAAAGTCACTCCTGTATGGTGGTCCTGAAGGACAACATCTCACACAAGAATCATGGCTCTGGATCAACAACCTTCAGATCCTTAGCAATTTGAGCCAGCCGTGATTTTAGCCATTTTCGATTGAAGTGCATTTAATGACAATTGACCCCTCACGTGGCGGATATAGGTCTTGTATATACGAAGCACGCTTCTAGTATTCATTAACGTCTATAATCATGCAAACTTTCATTCAATTCCATCCAGCCACTGTGGAGCTGGGGAACTTGAAATCTGCCAAATGGCCCACCAGAGGTACAACTTCTAGGTGGCGCTGCCAGTGACTAGGAGTGATTTTCGACAATAAATCTTATTTTGTGGAGGTACTCCAGTGCAACATTCCACCCAAGAATCATGGCCCTGGCTCAATAATCTTCGGAGCCGTAGCATTTTGAGCGAGCATAGTCATGATTATAGCTATTTTCACCGTTTTTTGCATTTCATGACCTTTGACCCCTGACCTGGCCAATGTAGCACATAGGTGTTTAATAGAAAGTTGTAGTAGTAGTCAGTGTCTATAAGCATGCAAATTTTCATTCAGTTCCATTAAGCTGCTGTGGAACAAGGGGGGCATTTTTGAAAAATGGTACAGGTTGCTAGGGATGCTGAGGCTAATCTTCGCCAGGTTGCCATGTGAAAACTAGAGGAAAGGGACGAAAAGTGGATGCCATGCATCCAATGGGGAATGACCTCAAGATTACACCTAAAGAACTCAGAACATTCTGCACCCATTAGTAATGCTTCTACAGCTCAAAATGCGAAAATTACGAAGAAAAAAAAACGTTTTTTCAGCCATTGTTAGGCAACGAATAGTTACCTAGCAACCAACACCTTGCAGACACAACTAGGTCATAGGCTGGTCACTGTGTCCAAGTCTGGTTGGAATCAGTTAATTCTGAAAAGTGCCTGCCACAATTAAACAAAAAGCCAAACAAGAAAATGCAACTAACAATAAGGGCAGCATGAGCTGGCCAAAGGAAAGACTAAAAAAGAAACCAAGCATGAAAACATGACCAACAATGAGGGCAGCAAGAGCTGGCAAAAAAGATAATTGCATTATTTGTTTCTGTCCCATTGGTCACAAAACTGATGACCATTTCAGGCCAACTTGTACCACTGTGAAAGCTCTGACATACCGCTATAGATCAGTTTTCACCTGACAGCGCCGGGTCAATCCAACAACTTGAAATTTGATGAGCCTTAGTTATGGTGCCGAATTTAATCCTTGGTTACTGGTCAAAACAACTTTCCCCTCAGACTACATTTGGCCATCAACAGAGTTGAAAGGGGTTTGGGATTTTTGTCATAAGAAGAAATGCACTGCTGTACTTAGCTACATCCATGATTTAGTGTCTTAATTTCCCTGTCAAGGAATAGTTCACATGAAAATTATACTCACATACTGACTGTGTATATTGTTACAATACAATTGCAGCCTAATGTTTTGCATTTTCACAATGAACTCAATTTACATATGTGGTCACATATATTTTTAAAACAAATATAGCTTAATTTTTAGGTATATTTAGCACGGCCATATACTTCAAATTCCAGTTAATTTAAAGCTTTTACTATTTCTTTGGGTCCAATGTGTATTTAACCCCTTCGTACACGATCACGCGTTTGTCGTCATTAGGGTCTGGCTGTGAAAATACACATTGATGCTTTTGGTGTCATTAAAGCACAAAACTTTCGTCAGAGGAAAAGATTTCGTCTGACTGGCGTCATTTTTGGAGGCGTCATAGCTCCCCTGCTCCTCGTCAAAAGTAATGAGTTAGCAACAGCGGGGCCCAATACCAGCAAGAGAGCTGACATGTTATTCAATATCAAATGAGCTGTGAGTGGGGAAGGTACTGCGCGGTTCTGTCCCTTTAAATTTCCACTCTTACCCCCGTCTCAGCCATGCAACATATTTCACTATCCCAGTGGTGCTTGTGTATAGTGTTTGGGCACTGTTCTGATTAGATTTGGGGTTTGCAGTAGGAAATTTGGTGTTTGTGAAGCATTCCTGGTCGTTATCAGCCGTTGGCCCAATGAAGATTGTGCTACTGTTTCTAATCAACTATACTACCTCTAATCTGTACCAAATGTGAGTATTCAGCTATAAAAAATAGTGACAGTGAATCATATGAATATAATGTGCATATCTAGTGTACAAAGAATTGGTGAAATACGTGCAGTAGCTTAGAGGAAGGCAGGAAACCGATCTACAGTCATGATATGGCGTGGGTACACTGTAGTTTTTGCATTTTTCTCCAAAACTATGAGGCCTAGTATCATCGTTTTGGACTCAAATGAAATCCAATGAAATTCTGCATAGGATGATAAAATAAAAGTATAACAGTGGAGAGAAAAGTTTTTTGCTAGAGCTCCCCGACTAAAAAAATCTATTGGCTGTCGGAAATGGGTTATACTTTTTCACTTATTACTCGAACACCATACTTCGCATCAAACTGGGACCTACAGCATTCCAAAGCTTATAAAATTCTCTTTCCAATGATGGTATAATATGTAGAAATTGATTAGTAAACATTCGACTTATGATGTTAGGAAGTGAGATGTATGCTCCTGAATGTTTATTCACACGGCCGTAATGTACGTATATTTTTTTTTTTTTTTTTTGCATATCGTGTAACTTATCCGCATGTGAAAGGGTTAACTTAAAAGTAGGAGTGATTTTTTTTCTCAGACTGGGAGATTGCCATCACTCTGCACTTCTTAAGGGAGAAAGTATCATTACTGAGCACAGAAAAGGCAGTTCACAAATACATATGTGCCAATCAGTTACTTTAGCTGTCTTTTCTTGCAGCTCTTACCACACCAAGGCTCGTATTCTCGGCAGTTACGGTAGCTCCCTAACACCTATTCCTTACCCATTTATTCTTGGATACAGTTGGCTAATATCGTTGTTTACATTATTTATGCAGAATATGGTGATATCAGACTTATTTTGGTAACACAGAAGATGGCAAGGTGTAATAGGGAAAATAAATCACTTCGAGGGTTTAGAGAACTTCCCTAATCACCGAGAATATGGGATTTGAATTCGAGGTGACCACTGTCCTTCATTAGCTTCAAGATATAATTTCAATAGAAAGTTACCTGCATTATGCATAGCCATCAGTCAACTATCTCATCAGTGGATTGTACCATCAGTCACCTCAGCTGTCAACGTGGATAGTTCCATGGCCCCCACACCCCTCAACCCACTGCCTGTCAAAATTTATTCAGAAAAAGGCTACAATAAAGCCCTTATATCATACTAGTAAGCTTTGCTGGAAACGTAAGGAATATATGAATAACACTATTAAACAGATATATTAAAGAGAATCGGACAAATCTTCAAGTCCAACATTAATGAGGCCACCCTTACACCAGCAGCCGGGTCTGTGACATAATCGTGTAGAGGAAATAAGCTTCATTTAGATTTAAAAAAGAAGAAGAAGAAGAAGGAACAATCAGAGCTCAACATCTGCTAACACCAGATGGCCTCAGGGCCGTATATATGACTTTGCCCTGTGACTTTGACCTTCGACAAATTACTCTCAAAATCGGATAAAATAATTCTTGCTTAAACATTAACCCTTCCACCAACCTTGGTTCAGATCAGACCAAACTGCCTGGAGTTGACTGCCCAGAAACCATAATTTGTTTTTATCTCTTCCTGTGAGTTAAACTTTTGACTGTTCTCAAAATCAAACCTCTTTATCTTTGTTTTAACCTAAACCCATCCATAAAGTTTAATCTATGTCGAATAAATATTATTTAAATTGACAGTGTCGTGACTTTGACCTACTGAGAAAACAAACAAAAAAAAAGTATTTTGGATGATCCTCAACTCATCCACTAGGTTTACACACAGACAAACGTGTCAAACTTTTACCTTGCCTTGCAGCCTCTATTTGCTCTCAAAATTGAATTCCATTGTTCTTGCCTTACCCGTAACACTTCCAAAGTTTAATATAAATTGTATAAACACGCTGAGTTGACCTTGCCCTAAGACCTTGACCTCTGGCCTATTGCTTTCCACAACAGTAAGTTTACTTCTTCGATGACTTTCACTCAGTCCACCAAGTTTGGTTAAAACCGGATCAACACTGTTTGAGTTATTTTGCTAACAGGCACACACATGGGTCGATCTTGACCTTACCTGTGACCTTGACCTTTGACAGTGTTCTCAGTATTGATAATCACTTGATTCTTGCTTAACCCTCCACCCTTTCCCTTTCCCCATGATTGGTCAAAACTGGGTAAAAATCTCAAGTCAATACTGCTGGGTCAGTGTTTGACCTGGCCCTGTGACCTTGACATTTTGACCTACTGCTCTAAAAACAATAGGTTTCCTCATGGGCTGTCTTCCAGTCCTTCCACCAAGTTTCGTTGAAATTGGATCAAATCTGTTTGAATTATTTTTACACACACACACACACACACACACACACACACACAACACGTGCGCAAGCCGCTCAAAACAGTACCTCCACCCGCTTTGCAAGTCACGGGTATAAGGCAATAATCAATACTATTGCAGACTAAAGGAAATTCACAATGATTGGTGACAAGAAGTCGGCCTCTTTAAAAATTGTGGAAGACGGTCGTAACTGGCGGGAAAAACAGACTGGCTTCATCCCTTCCGCTCTGTCGGCCTTTCTTTTTTGGTGACTTTTTTGGAAATATGACCACTGGCAGTCAGTAAGATGCTATTCAGACATGGAAACACCAAGAAGCTAGAATGTATGAGTGGTAAAGTGACCAGTAATGCTAGAAACGCTCCTGTTTAGTGATACAATCTGAACAACATAAGTATTTTATATATAACCAAAGCCCATTAATGACAGTTAACCAATATTCCTGGCATTGAACTTTTGTGGCCTTTCTTTTGCCCGTACAACATGGTATCCACCGAGTAACACCAAGAAACTATGGTAATTGATGACCTGCTTGAAATATCTGGTATTTTTCCTCAGGCATGATGTCGTAACTGCCTTTGGAACCTGTGAAAGGGCGGATTCCCCAGATATATAGTGAATAGTGTTTTTCACATATACTGTACCTTACTCTTCTAGCCTGGAGTGTTATTTGTGATTAATACTCACCTGTTGCTGTTAGTTGAACCTACAAATTATATGATTGAAAATAAACACATGGGAATTCTACTAAACGAATTCTCATTCTGAGATTTAATTACCTGCAAGGAAAAAAAAAAAAAAAAGGGTTCGGTTGCAGGATTCAAATGATTTCACTTCAGTCATGGTTATAATGAATGCCACTATCCATTAGGCTGGATAGTGGCATTCATTATAACCCTTTTCTGAATAAATTTTTGACAGGTCGTGGGGTTAATAAAGTTTCGGGGTCGAGGGTCGTGGGTGTGAAAGGTTTGACAGGTTGAAAGGTTTATGTTATTCAAGTGACCCCAAGTGGGATTTGGGGGTATATAAGGTTTTGCAAAAGAATGGAATACAATACATACAGTAACTTATAAAAGTAAAGACATAGATAATAAATAATTCGTTTACTGGTGGAAGAAATAATAAGATACATCATTCAGATTGTTTTACATTAGCTGAGGCATTCCATTATCTTTCCTACAAATTTAGCCAATTTAAGATTAACAGTGTTGTTTGCTGCTGAATATCTGTGACTTCTGTATCGTATTAGGGTCGTCATAATATCTCTTCATATATCGTTTCCTTTGCGAAATGAAATATGAACTCTTAAACAAATACAGAAATTCGTCACCAATATCACTCTGAGGAGTAGACTGTAGCACCAGTCGAGCAGGGCAGTACTCCCAAGGTGGTTGGAAAGCTAATGACAGGGAGAATTGGAGCTCCAGTTTCATCAGCCCTCGGGACTAGTTCCTGACCATCCCCCTTTGCTGAAATTTTTCAGTGATTCAGTAACACAGAGAGTAGGCCAGCATGCTCTCCAATACATGTTTCTCTAACTGTCTACACCAAACTACATGCACAGTACAAACTACGCTTCCTCTTCAAAATTAAAAAAGAAACATGGCTGCAACAAATCAGGCCTCGGAGTCCCTGGGGGAGGGGTGGGGGGATCATAAATGCCCCTATCGTTCGCCCCTTTCCCGGTGCCGACTCTTTGAGCTGCCTGGATCAACTGTCTGACTCCCTTCTTCTTCATTTCTGCAACATTCGCGGCCTTTCCTCTACCTTTCTGTCTGTCGAACACCACCTCTCCTTCTCTAAACCTCACCTTCTCTTCCTTACTGAGACTCAGCTGTCTGAGGCAACTGACAGCAAACCCTTTTCTGTACCCTCCTACCTTCTCTATACTCATTTCAATGCCAAAGGTGGATATTGCGTATATGTACGCAATGACCTATCTTGTTCTAGTGTTCCTGATTTTGATTCTTCTGAATACTCTACTCTCTGGCTTCGGCTGTCCTATCATTCTCTGACTTAATATATCTGCCCTGTTTACTTATCTCCTAATGCTACTGACTATTAAAAATTCTTCAACAATCTTACGTCTACGATGGAACACGTTCTATCCATTTCTCCTTTCTCTGAAATCTCTATTCTAAGAGATTTCAATGTTCACCACCACCTTTGGCTCTCCTCTCCTTTCACTGATCCACATGGTGAACAAGTCTTCATCTTTACTATCCTAAACGACCTAGAGCAGCTTGCACAGCACCCTACCCGTATCCCTGACCGACTTGGAGAGAGCTCCAACCTACTTGATCTCCTCCTTAAAACTAATCCTTCTGCTTACACTGTTAGCCTTTTCTCTCTGTTGGGCTCCTCTGATCATAACCTTATTACCTCAACCTGTCCTATCACTCCAGTACCGCCTGTGGATCCCCCAAAGAGACGTCGACTGTGGCACTCTGGAGCTGCAGATTGGGAGGCCCTCAGGCAGTACTTCTTTGATTTTAACTGGAATGATTATTGCTTCCATGGCCAGGAGCCATCTGAGTGTGCCATGCGCATTACGGAGGTTATTCTCTCGAGCATGGAAGCATACATTCCTTTCTCATAACCTCTGACTAATGCAAGAAAGCCTTGGTTTAATCACGCATGTTCTAATGCTATCCGCAACAAGGAGAGGGCCTATAAAAGGTACCGGAGCCAACCCACCCCTGAATCACATCCTTTTTGTTTCTGCCCAGAATCGTGCTAAGTCTGTCCTTCGCTCTGCTAAAAATAATTTCATCTGTACTAAATGCTAATCTCCAACTCAAATTCTTCCCGCTCCTTCTGGCACCTTGCCAAAAACCTTTCTAACAACTTTAACTCATCATCCTTCCCTCCTCTTTTCTATTCTGATGGCTCTGTAGCTATTTCTTCTACTGATAAAGCAGATCTGTTTGCTCAGACTTTCTCCTCCAATTCCGCCTTAGACGATTCCGGTGCTGCTCCTCCATCACTTCCCCCCTCTGACTTCCTCATGACTGACATTAAAATTTCTTCAGTTGATGCATTTTCTCCCATCACTGGCCTCAGTATTAAGAAGGCATATGGGCCTGATGGAGTCCCTCCTGTTGTCCTCAAGAACTGTGCTTCTGTGCTTACACCCTGCCTATGTAAACTCTTTGGACTTTGTCTTTCAACTTGTACCTTTCCTTCTTGCTGGAAGTTTGCTCTCATTCAGCCAGTCCCAAAGAAGGGTGACCATTCCCAACCCTCTAACTATCGTCCAGATGCTTTAACATGCTGTGTCTCAAAAGTTTTCGAGTCGATTCTTAACAGAAAAATTTTAAAGTATCTTTCCTATCACAACTTTCTTTCTGATCGTCAGTATGGGTTCCGTCAAGGACGCTCCACTGGCGATCTTCTCACCTACCTTTCAGACTCCTGGTCATCCTCCTTTCGGGACTTTGGCGAAAGCTTTGCCATTGCACTTGATATCTCAAAGGCTTTCGATCGAGTCTGGCATAAATCTTTAATTTCCAAACTGACCTCTTACAGTTTCTATCCTTCTATCTGTGCCATCATCTCTAGCTTCCTTTCTAGTCGTTCTATAGCAGCTGCTGTAGACGGCCACCGTTCTTCTAGATCTTTCAACAGTGGTGTTCCTCAGGGCTCTGTCCCATCACCAGCTCTCTTCCTTTTATTCATCAATGATCTTCTAAGCTGTACATCTAATCCTATCCACTCGTATGCTGATGATCCCACTCTTCATCTTTCCATTTGGTTCGCAACGTCCATCTCAGCAGTTACTTCAACAAACAAGGGATGAGGCTATGGCAAACCTAATGTCTAACTTGGCTCGTATCTCTGACTGGGGTAAAAATAATCTTGTTGATTTTAATGCATCAAAGACTCAGTTTTTACACATATCAACCCGTCAAAGTCTTCAACAGGAGTACCCACTGTTTAATAATATCCAGCTCAATCCTGCATCATCCTTGAACATGTTTGGGGTTTCATTCTCACGGGACTTATCTTGGAAAGATCATATTGCAACTCTTGTAAAATCTGCTTCCAAGAGATTAGGTGTGCTAAGCAGGCTCCATGCCTTCTTTACCCCTGCACAGTTGTTGACTTTATACAAGGTATTCGCCCCTGTTTAGAGTACAACTCTCATGTGTGGGGAGGCTCCCCACATACAGCTCTTCTCAATAGGGTGGAGTCAAAGGCTATTCGTCTCATCAACTCTCCTCCTCTTACTGGTTCCCTTCAACCTCTGTCTCTTCGCTGCACTGTTGCCTCTTTATCTCTTTTCTATCGCTACTTCAATGGTCACTACTCCTCTGAACTGTCTGCTTGCATCCCTCCACCTCTACGACAGGCGCGTAGCACCCGTCTAGCAACAAACTCTCATCCCTTTTCTGTCCAACTCTCTAATGCAAGAGTTAACCGTTACTCCCAGTCTTTTATTTATGCAACAGGTCAACTCTGGAACTGTCTCCCTCTGTCTGTATTTCCTACTTCCAATGATCCAGTCTTTCAAACGCAGTGTGTCCAGGCATCTCGAAATGAATGGATCTTGAATTTGGCTCTCCTCTGTATTGTTTTTGTTTTTGTTTTTTTTTCTTGGAAGGAGCGTCCATGCGGGTTCAGCTTTTGGTTCCTTCTTCCCCTCATTAAAAAAAAAAAAAAATCATTACACAGACCACACACTCGTTCATTTAAAATGATGTCATGTCTCCACCTAACAACTGGTAACTTATGGTTTCCGCATTTATATTTACCTAACATAACTGAATATTTTCTTGGTAGTGCAACGGGATAATATTGCAGCTCCTTGCTTGTAGTCATTAACCTGCAATTTAAACACACGGTGGTGTTATCAACATCTCCCCTCCATTTTTGACCATAAATATCACTTCATTTAAGCTTGAATGCTTCCTTGAACCACTTGTCATTAAAGTTCAATGGATCATCAGAGATATTTGACATACCAATGCCGACAATAAGGATTTTTATTTTATTTAACCAATATGATTTATACTGTTCTGTGTCATATAATGCCTTAATAAACTTATGTAGCACCTTTGAGATTTTGTGTTCCTCACCTGTTGCAATTCTAAGCCAAAAGTTGACCATTGTGTTGTCTATGTGTTTGGATATACTTTTAGGCCCAAGTTCCCCATAGACCATACATGTAGCAGTAGACCTAGCCAACTTAAGTAGTTCCTTCAGAAATCTGTTGTTGTTTAGCATATCCAGGTTCTCATAGTCCCTAATTTCACATCCATACAAGAAAACTGGCAATATAAGTTAGTTGTAGAACTAACCTAGCACAGCTGTTAGTTGGCATAACCGTCAGGACCAGTCAAAAAGGACAATATCCCTGTATTTTTTTTTTCTTTTTTTTGTACGACTGCTACAGTGTCAGCAAACGGACATTATTATGAAGCACAAATATATGGAGATCGCAACAGTAACAAAAGGTAAGGCTTCTCATCATTATGAAAACCAGCAAATAAACCTGTTACTGGATATTTATTGTTTGATTAAGCCTTACACTGAAACTTTTATCAAGGCGTCAGTATGGTTGACGAAACTTTACTGTAGTGAACAGTACACCAGTGAAGCCTCAAACATTTCTTAATACTTGATCACTGAAGGAAATCGGGACCATATCCAGGAAATTCAGTGGGGGGAGGGGGGAGCTTCATTTAGCAGAACGTCCATGTAATTAACTTACGGAGAAAGATTATTAAAACAGAAAGGGTAAAATGGTGAGTCTCCCGAGCTAGGACCATTGGACTATATAGCTCTTCAGGACAAGGAGAGATTCTTGGAGAGACTTCTACATCTCACCAATAATACGTTACCCTGGTGGGGGCTCGAACTGCCTGCTCTACGGTCATGAAGCACGAGCGCTACCAAATGAGCTTTTCTGGCCCCTGTTCATAAAATAGGGAAACAATTAGCTTTACTGTATTCTTAATCATATTGGATTTTTTTTTTCAATACTCGTAGAAATGCAATGCTGATCTCAACTTGAAAACCCATAAAAATTTTGCTTGTGTTAACTTACAATTTCATTTTGCACCCGTTTTTTTTTTTTTTTTTATCAAAGGAAACACTTTCCGTAGCTATCTCTCCATCTTTAATGCTGAACTGCAGCAGCTAATTAACACTTGTATATGATGCTAGTCACGAAGCAGTGCTATGGGAAGGATGTAAAGTCGTGTTTCTGTCTTTACCTTTCACTTGAACATTGTGATATTTGGTATAAAAGGACGCTAAGTTGAGGTCAAAATCGTATAATATAGTAACTAGAATGGCACTCAGTAGAGCGCATACCTCCATCAAGGCCCAACGAAAATGTCGAAAAACGTCCTATCTCGGAATGTTAGAGAAAGTGAAAAAAAAAAAAAAAAATCCTGGATCTGCACCTGTATCCGGATCCGCACCAAAATTTAATGGAGTCTATTCTGGCCCAAGGCCCATTCTTCTACCATGTTTCGTGGAAATCCGTCCAGTGGTTTGTGTGTAATCTTGCTCACAAACCAACCAACCAACAAACGGACAGGGGTGAAAACATAACCTCCTTGGCGTAGGTAATTATGGCACACTGGAATACAGAACTAAAAACATGGTAATACCCGGTACTTGAGTAAATTATAAAATACTGATCAGTACTACTATATGTGATAAGTTTGATTATACGAGAATTAACGATGAACAAGCTTGGATTAAACGATTAAATGCTTGCTAACAATTAAATAAATACCAAAAAGGCCTAAACATGGCAAAGTGGTATGAGACTGCTTTATAAACAAACAGCATTCACCACTACGGCAAATGATAGTAGGTTAGGGTTGCCATATCTGAACAGTAAAAATTCCGGACGCCTACGCTGAGGTCCATGCCCCCCCCTCCCCCCAGGGGTGGATCCAGGAATTTTCGGTGGGGGGGGTTCTGATTCGCTGATTCAACCAAAGACTTGACGCGACATACTGATATTGCCTCTTTATTTAATGATGCATGGCCGGTGGGGGGGGATGCATCCCCTCATCCCCCCCCCCTGGATCCATCCCTGCCTCCCCCTAACACACATTGGGCCTTTGACATTATATATATATATATATATATATATATATATATATATATATATATATATATATATACCGGTACACACACACACACACACATACACACCAAAACTGCTGTACAATCTGATTACAATCTAATGGAAAACAGGCAAAGTACAGAATTGGCTGGATGAAAAATGCTAAAACTAGATGCAGGATAAGATCATAAGAATAACAAATGCTACAGTGTAACAATGAAAACTAAGCCAATAATTGTGTGCAATTACCATTTATTTTATGGCTATAACAGCGCTACGGAAAAAAAAAAAAATCGTGGCTGAAGAAGAGGCAAGACATCTTATCTAGCTACTAGCACTAAACCAGCCAAGTTGGCAACACTTAACAGCTGACGGAAACAACGAAGGTCTCTCTCTCTCTCTCTCTCTCTCTCTCTCTCTCTCTCTCTCTCTCTCTCTCTCTCTCTCTCTTATTACAGAGTTTAATGGTATATTATTTTTTTTCGGGAAAAAGTGAGGGAAGCTGAAATTCCGGACTTTAGGGGAATTTTTGAATTTCGTCCCGGACGAAAATCTGGACACCTAAATGGAGGACATGTCCAGGAAAATCCGGACGTATGGCAACCCTGTAGTAAGTATGATTAAACTAGTGGAAATGAAAGTAAATTGAATGGGTCTGCTTTCCCCTGACGAAGATCCATAACCCTTTTCAGTTCAGCTGGTTGTGTTGTTGTAATGTCCTAAAACCTTTTGGGATCCCCCATGTGACTGCCACTAGGGTACATAGCTCAGCCTTGAGTGTGAAATCCAAGCCTAACTGGAGTGATTTAATTCCCTGTTTTCTGATATGTCCAAGGCAGTTAGTCGAAACGTGACCAAAAAGTTTGGCTCGAATTTCCACTTAAAGAGGGTAGTGCGAGTTTTGGTTGGCTCGGGTATACGGGTCCATTTACTCCCTAGTACACCTTGCGGGCCGCCCACATCGTGCTGGTTGGAGTAAGTAGTTGGAAAAGCCGAGATAGGATATTTGCATTTTTTTTAATGATACCACTAATGTTATTAAATCCAATTTTTCGATGTTCTGATTACTGATTTCTCTCACAATTATCTACTTTGAATGACCTGTTTAACAATATCAAGGGGCCGTCCTCCTTGGTCGCAGGTGGACTCGGGGAGGATCGATTTTTATCACTGCAACTCTCCACTATCGTACTAAAAATGAGACAGTTACATAAGTCAGTCAGTCCAGATGACTAGAGGACTTAAAAGTTACAAGAGTTTAGCGAATACAATTTTTGAAACCTAGGGAGTAATATTACGACATATAAATTGATTTGATTTCATTACTCCACCTTTGAATAATAATAATAAAAACTTCTCATCCCTATATTAATAACAATCACGCTCCGATACCTCAATGAAATAAAGAAAAGAATATCAGGATTGTGCCCAATTACATTTCAAACTAAATCTAGAACTGGAATAAACAAAGAGGGGGGAGTGTAAGTTTATGTGTGACGACGTGGCTGGCGAGATTATGATTTGGTTTGTGCTGAGTGTCCTGTTAATGAGATGAGAGCTGGTCACGGAATCACAAATCAAGAATTATGCTAAAGATTACAACTGTTACTCATTCTGTTCTCCACAACTCACAATATGAAGGGAATGATCAACGCAAATAACAAACTTAATGTAGAAACAAATTAAGGGGGGGAGGATATAATGACTTTAAGCACTGACCTGCGAATGAGACGAGAGATGGTCAAGGAATCACACGCACATTTTTTTGTTTTTTTTTCCCCGGCCTATCGGCCACTGGGGCCAAAGCCCCTGGTCATTAAGGCCATATATGTATACTTATATGTATACACATATATACATACATATATATATATATATATATATATATATATATACATATATACACACACACACACACACACACACTTGCATGCATATATACAGACACTTTCATGCACACGTATATAATATATATATATATATATATATATATATATATATATATATATTACCTTACATTATTCATAAACAAAAACACCTAATCTAAAGACCCTAAAACAATCACCTAACAGACAAATCGCTAACCTATACTAAATCCTAGGAGACAAATAATTAGACCTACACTAATGGTAAAAAAGCCTCGACCAAGAGAACACCACTCGTGCTCTTGTTTATTTACGGGGACCAGTCCGATTACGCCTGAGGGTGTCAACTCCCCGATTACTCTGTTATTCCTTAGCACCCATGTCAAGAGTCGTTTACTCTGTAATTGATCTGTCGGGGTTTATAGTATTTCACAAAAATTGTACGACGATGGTTAAAATTTGAGAACTACTGACAGTGATCACATCACTTAATATTAAGTTTTTGTTATGGGGTTCGAACGTTACTTATGTCGGTTAAACCCGGCTTCGGGTGTGCACACCGCTGCTAGAAATTCAAGGTTAACGCCTCATAGGATGTCGTGTGGACTGCTTCTCTCTTTCTGATACTCGTCAATTAATGCTCTATCATTGAAATGAATTAGGACTGAAGGATATCCCTGGATTTATTCAGCTGGAAGACTATGAAGTCTCGGCTAACTTAAACGACCGCCAAATCTTTGTTACCAGCGTGTCTCATGGAGGGGGGGGGGAAGTGTAATCGTCTGATGCAACACTTAACACAAATTACATAATACATAGATATTTACCTCCTACCTTATCTCTACAGTACAAAAATCACACTATACTACACTTATATTACATTTATACTAAATTGTATTTAATTACCAAATTACATTCACATTACACTTATATTTCACTTATACTAAATCATAACCTAACCTGCTGGCACTACATTGTCAGATGGGGGAGGGGGGACTGACGACTAGTAATCAAGGAGACTCACTACTATCTCATAACGAAGGCTCGTCGAATTGCATGCAACCGCGATTTAGTATTCAAGCTATGCAAGAGGCTCAGTTCCGTCAAATGAAAACAAACCTGCCTTGGGTGTTGTGAAGCTAACGTAACAAAGCATCGGTGAAAAGCAAAACAAATCCATAAACTCATTTCAGTGACATATAGGAACTATCTATGTGTTGTAGATAAAATCAACGGTAACGATTGACGTTAAATAGCCATGAATGAGTAATACGGCCACTCGTTTACGGAGTTAAAGGCGAATAAATACACTTTTAAAAACTGGATAGCCTACAAAAACTTAAATGAACACTGGATTCTAGTCATTTACAATAGAAACAGTTGCTTCCAGGGTCTGCGCTTACCATACGATGAGCAAGGGATGTTGAAGAGTCCTTGGGTGACACGCAGTTCCTTGAAAGTTTGTAAATTTCATAACACACACAAAAAATATCACAGTACCGACAACACATCCTCGTTTGAGAGGTCATCTTAGTGCCTGCCTGGCAAGTGGTAGCAGTGTTGCCAAAAGATTTCTTGAAAAGCACCAAACTGAAAATAATACGTCTTAAGCTATGGCTGGACGGTTCAAACTTTCGCACTAAACTTGATTTGAAGTTTAGAATGCGCTAGTTATAGAGTGTAAAAAATTTTCTCGCTAAATTTGTCTAACGATGTTAGATCTAGCGACAAAAACGGGGATTTGGCAACACTGGCCAGTAGATTAGCCTCCATCAATTCTTTATACCTTGGTCAGTAAATGAGTGGCTTGAAAAAAAAATAATAATAATAAATTTTAAAAACATGAACAAGAAATAACAAGCGTTGTAAAAGTTAGGAATTATTGAAAAAATACGAAACTGATATCATGCCTCTCAGTTGGGCAAAACTGTCAGTTTAGCAAATTATACTTGCATGGCTGTCGTTATCCTGGCATGAATAACAATGCGTCTAATACATGAGCAGTCGTAATAAGATATAAATAAGAGACTATAGGCTATAGTAGGACTCGCGCACGTTTGCGGCTGTGGTGTGGCCGCACCTGTGTACAATGGTGCCACGTTTCCCCAACTTGCGATGTGAAACGGAAGCTATTTATGTACAAGGCATCACAAATTCGATAAATTCAGATGAATAAAACTTACACTTGTGTATTTTGATGGATGAATTAACAGTAATCTTATTATGCATAAAATATTTATACAGTAACACAGAAACATGGCATACATATTGTACAGTGTTGCTAAAAGAAATTGTAGTCACTTTTAATAGTTTTTAGCGTAGTTTTAGGGTGGGTAATAATATCACAGTTATGGATATAAGATAATGACCTGAAAAAAGAAGAAATATGCCAATATCCAAAGTAAAAGAAATAATTCATGTAATTCTTGTGAGTGGCAACACTTACACTGGCCTAAGATAAAGTACGTACCTCCGTAGACCCAAGCATATCTTGTACAGATGTTGCTAGGGAAAAATGCTCACATTTACCGGCTTTTACCATAATTTTAAGGGCGAGGAATAATCACATTTATAATCATAAGCTAATATGTAGGACAAAATAGTAGGCATACGCCAATACCGAAGAAAAAAAAAAAAAAACATTATTCACTCGCGAGCGGCAACACTTCCACACCCAGTCGGTAAGAGAGAGAGAGAGAGAGAGAGAGAGAGGGAGGCAGGAGAGGGGCATGCATTGAATGCATTGTCGGCATCACTAAATATAACAAAACCAAATTAACAAATGAAAGCACAATTATAAATAACTTATAAAAGAATCAAAAGTACTCAGGGTGGCTCACATTTCCCGCCAGGAGAGAGAGAGAGAGAGAGAGAGAGAGAGAGATAACGGTATAGAAAACGTGGCAACACTGTACACAGGTGCGGACAACACCACAGCCGCAAACGTGGGCGAGTCCTACTATAGTATTTAATATTGATTTAATTAGCTGGGTTTACCGTTTTCTATTATACCTGTTATCCCTACTCGCACAACATTAAAGGTAACTTAAGATTCCCCATTTTTATAATTTTTTGTTTATATATTTATTTTGCAATTTACAGCAGTACCGTAAGGTGTATTGAAACAGTTTTCTTCCTAATTTTAAGTCATTATTGCGAGTTATCAGTGAAAAATATTATTGTTTTGGCATTTACGTGAATAAACGACTTTAAAAGTTTTGCCACTAAATTTTCTGGAGACTAGGTGCATGGCAAAAATATCTGTTGAAATATGCATATTATTTTGCCGCAATTCAAAATAAATTTAAGCATATTAAGCTCAGTTATTCACAACATTCCAAAACTGGAGAGTAAATTAATATCTCCAAACAACCTAAAGAATGGATTTAAAATAATATTAACTACTTCAGCAAAGTGGAATTAAGAGCACTGAGGTGGTTGGAGGGGGGGGGGTGATCCCCGCACGCCATCCCCCTGGGCTACGGATTGAACTTTGTGACAGATTCCAGACAACAGAGACACTCACTCTACAATATGTTCAGCAAAATGTCATGTGGAATTAAGTTATTGGCAACGATGTAGTTCAGTGTTAAATGTATTTAATATCATTTTAACGATATGTTATCTGACAACGACCTCACAAATTTGTAACCAGTGAGAGGTTATTTGTACTGTTGCTTGTCATGCAACAGCCACTCTTCTAGCTGCCATGCATCATTGGACAGCATGAAACCACGTGCCAGGATACCGTAACAAGAGCAAGATTAACCCACCAGGAGCCCGACATTGAATCTGGCTCGTCACTCGCTGTGCTCAGTGATATTTACAGAAATTGCTTGTTTTCAGACTATCATATTTCAGCAACTACACCCCCTAGAACATTCAATAAAAATACTCACCAACCATTCATTTCTCCACTGCAAGTGTCGCCAAGTGCCAGGGTGGGTGTGTTGTGGATTGCAAAAGTTTACAAGAGACGTCGCTTTTGTGGTGGCAAGGCTGCATTTGGATGAGCATTCAAGACCGTGGCTAGGGCGGAATGGTCCGAACAGGATGACACTTGCACCTCTGTTTTCTTCCCATTTGCACTTTCACTCAATCTCTTCCTTGCATGAGTGAGTGGCTTGGCAAGAGTGAAGGTGGCATGGGCCGGTTGGGCGGTGGTGGCAGTAGCAAGTGAATCAGACGATGTGGAACAAGAGCTAGTCATTCTACACCTTTCCATGGCATGCACTTCACTGTGTATGTCATATGGCAGCTTCCCCTATTCTTGCATGACACTGTGGTAATAAAAGAAATTGGCGGTCACTTAAAACTGTGGTGGGAATAAAGAACGGCTGTGTCCATCAGCAGAACAATTATTCCAAACACTTCTTATCCAATGACCAGTGCTGCCTTTTGGGCTTTACAGGTCAAGGTCGTAACCTGCTCACTGTTATTGTTTGACAGCACTCGCATGTGTAGCTTTCTTGCTGATGAGCAAAAGAAGCATCAAGTTATTTCTTCCTTCACTGTGATTTATCAACACGTACAGAATCATACTTTCTTATGTAAAGTCGCATCAAGGGGTGACTTGGTATGGTGGATATGATCCAGGCATTAAATACAAAGCACAGTAATGGTGACATAGGCACACCCAAAACAGTGCTTGCTGTATTTTCAAGACATTTCAAAAGGCACGACTAAACTACATAGAAATAGTTATTTAATTTAACTGTATATCATTAATTAGATAGGATTAGGGAAAGAAGAGATGGAGGGTGAGGAAGGGTTAATGTGTCCCCACTTGCTTCTAAAACTGCACTGAGAGAGAGAGAGAGAGAGAGAGAGAGAGAGAGAGAGAGAGAGAGACGAAGGGTTGATGAATATTTTGGTCTTTCACTGAATGCTGTAGGTGGTGTACTTACTAAGATATGATGGTCTGAAAACAAGCAGTTTTTGAAAATATCCCCACATACACTGAGTGGCTTGCTAGATTTAACTCCGGGCTTTAGGAGTTAAGTGCTTCTAGCTGTGTGAATGAGGGCAAGCGAGTATATGAGTACAAGCCATCTTATACATAACTTAAGCTTAAGTTTATAAATACAGCCTCATGTGTGAGGAAGCTGCATCTACCCCACACTGCTAGGGAACGAGCATCACCACGAGGCCAAAGGCAAGGACCAAGCCAACCAAGGGGATAGGGGGGCATCCACTGGAGGGCACCAGGTGGGCGGTGGACATGTGGACGTGAGCACATGCCTTGTCTTCAGGGGGGATGTATGGCGCTGCTGTTGGGTACTGGGTCAGGTTAGTAGATATCTGCCAGAGAGAACACCATTTAGTTAAGGAACTACAAGAAATACAGCAAACTGGTTTCTTCATGATGCATTAAGTAACTATAGATCATGTGTCCGTATCTCTGTGTCAAGTCAAAGGAATAAGCACTATTTCAGGTCAAAGGGACCAGCATTATGTCAGGTTGAAAAGGTTAGCATTATATCAGGTGAAATATATTACCAGGATGTTACATCAAAGACAATAGGGTCCTGTCATGTCAAAGGGACTACCATTGCGTCAGGTCAAAGTGATTAGCACTCTGTCAGGGCAATGAATTTTCATTATGTTAGGTCAAAGGGATTGGCTGACCATCTTGAAGAGTTGTAACATATTAGACCTGTTAATTAAAACCAATCTTTCTATTTACTATACTAATTTTTTCTCTCTCCATTGGGCTCCTCCGATCAGTCTCATCTCAGCAACCAGTCCTGTTCCTCCAGTAGGACCTGTGGATCTTCCCATACAGAGTCATCTAAGACACTTTCCTGCTACAGACTGGTAAGCCATTAGGCTTTCGCCGGAGCGATTATTCCATCCATGGCCGAAAGCCATTCGAGTGTGTTGCACTCATTAAGAGGTCATTGTCCTGAACATGGAAGCATACATATCTTTCTCTTACTCCCTTTCTAATGTAAAAAAATAAATAAATAAATAAATCTTGCTTGTTCCAATGCTGTTCACAACTGTGAGGTGGTTCATAAATGGAACTGGAGCCGACTTACTCCTGAATAATTTTCTTTATTTATCTCTGCCCGGAATCGTGCTAGGTCTGTACACCATCTTGCTAAAAATCATTTCATTTGCTCAATATGTTTGAACTCATTCTTCCCGCTTCTTATGGCATCTTGCAAAAAACTTTCCGAATAACTACCTCATCCTCCTTCCCCTCTCTATTCCGCTCTGATAGTCCTGTAGCTGTTTCTTCTGCTGATAAGGCAGAACTCTTTGCCCAGACTTTCTCCCTGAATTTCACTTTGGATAATTCCGGTGCTACCCCTCCATTATCTCTACCCCCTGGCTACCTCATGCCTATCATTAGAATTTCTTCAAATGATGTGTTTCTACCTCCACTGGTCTTAATACTCACAAGGCTAGAGACCTTATGAGGTGCCACCTGTTTCTCTATTTAAAAAAAAAAAAAAGTGCTTCTTTGATGATACCAGCCCAGCAACACTCTTTCATCCTTGCCTGTCAATAACTACCTTACCTTTTAGCTGGAAGGTTGCTCTCATTCATGCTTTCCCGAAGAAATGTGACTATTCCCAACCCTCTAACTATCGTCCAACAACTTTAATATCTAGCATTTCTATAAAGTTTGATACTATCCATAACAGGAAGATTTTCAAACATCTTTCTTCAAGTACCCATCTTTTCGACCGTCAGTGTGGTGTCTGCCAGGGACACTCAAGTGACAAAATCCTCATTTTCCTTTCCGACTCTTCGTCATCCTCCTATTGGGGCTTTGGCGAAAGCTTTACTATTGCACTTGGCATATCATTGGCATTCGACCAAGTCTGACATAAATTCATAATTTCCAAACTTCTCTTTTACGGATTCTGTCCTACTCTCTGTGCCTTCGTCTCATGCCTCCTTTCTGGTCGTTCTTTAGATCCCACTGTAGACGGCCACAGTTGCTCTTCTAAGGCTATCAGTGTTTGTGTTCCTCAAGGTTCTGTCATGTCACCAATTCTCTTCCTTCTAATTATCAATGAACTTCTGATCTGCATAAGTAACAGTGTCCACCCATATGCTGATGACTCCATCCATTAAATATTCACTTGCTGCGTCTCCCAGCAGTTGCTTCAGCAGTCAAGGGATGAGGCTGTGACTCACCTAATTTCCAATTTGGCGCTCATTTCCGATTTGAGTAAAAGTCTTGTTGTTTTCAGAGCATCAAAAACTCAACACGATCTTCCACATAAATAACCCCTAACGTTTAGGATTATACGGCCCAGTCCTTCAAAATCTATTAATATCCTTGTTTCTATTACCTATCATGGACACAGCATGTTACCTCCAATGCAAAATATGGTTCCAAGAGATAAGGTGTGCTCAGCCGATTCCATATTTTCTTTACCATGAACAGCTGTTGACATTTTATATGGGTCTTATTCACCTCTGTGTGGGGCACAGTTCACTTGTTGGTAGGGAGGAGCTTCCCACATATGTCACTTCTAAACTGGATGGAGTCAAAAACATTTCATCTCACCAGCTCTCTTCTCAATGACTCCCTTCAACCTCACCCATTGCCGCAGTTTTGCATCTTCATGTCTTTAGTATCCCTGTTTCAATGGCCTCAGCATTTCCAAACTCTCCGCTTGCATCCTTCCTTCATTACAGTGGGTGTGAAGCACCTGTTTGGCAGCATATTGTCAACCCTTTTCTGTTCAGCTCTCTAATGCAAGAGTTAAAAGCCAATCATTTACTTATTGATGCAACAGGGTGGCACTGAATCCTTAGTCTGTATTTCCCTGTGCATATTATGGCTCCCAGTCTTTTAAATACAAGTTGTCCAGACATCTGCAAATGAATGTATGAAGTCGGCCAAATTCATGTTCCTGATGAGCAGAAGTAGTAGTAGTAGTAGTAGTAGTTGTAGTAGTAATAGTAGTAGCAGTAGCATCAAGTTCATCTGAAATGCTAACTCAATGAACTGCAGGCTTAAGATGTCCTCCTGCAATCCAGCATCATCCTTCTGGGGACGCAAATGAAGATGAGAGACATTTATATAAGCAGGTAGTGGAACCGCATGGTTATATCAGTGACACCACACGAAGGCGTCCCTCTACAGCACCAGGGAAGAGAAAAAAGGTTAGGTTTGTGCCTCCTGATTGCACTAGGGTCAATGAGGGCATATAATGAAGGATGGTTAAGGTCCAGTCTACCCCTGAAATATGATCCACAATAGAAGAAGGAGGAGGAGGAGGAGGAGGAGGAGAAGGAGAAGGAAGAAGAGGAGGAGACTTACAACTACTGACTACAGAGGATAGTTACGACAGTCTATCCATTTTGGCAACTCCCCATCTTCTCCAGAAATACAATCTGCAATAGGTGAGTTAGAGTAATGTGTACTGACCGTATGAATCTCAACAACCACTTCACTCTCATGACATGTTTGACTTTATTCCTGCTCCTCCCAAATGATCTTATAGTGAGAGACTTTTCACAGTGAGAGGATTAAATATAGGCCCGTCTTCTCGTCAATAAAGGAAGATCCCTATCACCGTTTCCATACCGGTTGATTTTTACATCCAGCTCATTGACTCCACATTCATATCAACACCACAACGCTCCTTCACTTCCTAATTTGTCTGTCTTTCTACGTAACTCCGCATCCACATTAACACCACAACGCTCCTTCACTTCCTCATTTGTCCCAGTGTTTCGGTAAACACATTATTTATAGGTCTGTCTCCTTTTATGCGTTTTCTTTAGTTGCCCCAATGACAGAAAACGGAATAATATTAAACATGAGTATTGCAGGGGAAGGTATGAATTAAGAATTAAAACATTATCCTGACTGATATGCATGGAAGTTAATGGGTAACATACCAAAATAAATCTTCAATACATCTTGAAAAGTAACGGAAAAAAAAAAATATTCGCACCCAACAGATAAAAAATAAAAAAACTAACTTTATTATTCATTAGTCTATGGCTGCACGATAAGAGTGTGAGTGAGATGGAGAAGGGGAGAGAGGGAAGAGACCGGGGATGAGATGGAGGGATGGAGTAGAGAGGTATAATTATGAGAAAGAGGAGTTTATGGTGGAAGGATGAGAGTGAGAAAATAACCGCAAATAGAATATATTAGTTTATCATATCTAATATTTGAAGTCATTGCTGGCTATCATACTATGCCAAACTCGTTCGCAGTTCACCTACACATGATTTACTGCAAGAATTGCTGCTGCTGTTCCTGAATATTCTTAAGTAAGTGTGACTGCAAGTGTTTGACATTTGTCTTGTGAATAATTTGCTAAATAATAAAGTTGCAACGATACTGCAAGGCCGGGTGCAGGTAGACAATGGTCCACGTAGTCTTCTTCTTCTTTGTTTATATTGGTTGTATTATGCACAAATTATACGTTTTAAACGACTTACCTATGATAGATGTATATAATAATACATCCTAATGCCTCCTAATAATGTCAAAATTGCTCTTATTGCACAAAAATAGCATAAAAGGACAGAGCCGCCGACAGCCATCACCAGGCTCGAGGCAATCAACAAAGGGGCCCCCTCCCCCTGAAAACACTGCTGAATATATGATATTCGAAGTCTCGTTCACGGCTAGACTGCTCCCTAACCAGTGTGTCACGGCACACTGATGTCCTGCCAAACGATTTCTGGTGCGCCTTAGCACCTTTCCCTCCCTTTCCATGAAACAACGATAATAATTGCAAGGAAATAATAGCATATTATGTTTTAAGAAAATAGTAGTTAGTGTGTATTTGTATATTTATATATTTTTTCTGACTGATAACTGTATAAGAGGTTAAAACAAAACACGGGGGGTCAGAGGTTTTTCATATCCCTCGGCCTCTTCAGTATGACATAAAAATACAGTAATACACAACTCTGTACAGTGAATGTTATACATAGCCTTGTATTAATGTGTTTAGATATAACTATTCCTACTTGTCTTTAAATATTTTCTGTTGAATCCAATGTGTCATTATAGAGTGAACTACGATATGTTATATTTTCCTCCCTCTCATCATTATTTTGAAGGGCGCGGGCCCGGGCTCTGAGGATTATCCCCAGCTGCCCCCCCCCCTCCCTCCCCTCTCCTTGGCCCCGTAGATGAATTGAGTAGATTTTTTCCACTTCTAGGTCATCGCTGATTTGTTTTTCCACTTTACCAGACGATTTCCACGAAACGGCATCCCTGTCGGTCTGTCTATCTCTCCACGTATCCCACAGCTCCACAGTCCTCGTAGATAACTAATATCCACACCACTTTTCACACTAACAAAGACGATTTGCTTCAGCTAAAAGTACTGGCGGCTATCAGCTAACTGATGAATAATATCCTCGCTTACCTTTGTTTATCTCGGCAGGATGGGGAAGCTGTTTAAACACTATTACCACCGACAAAATATACACACACTTCGAGTGTCCTTCCCCTTTCACAGTGAGAGGGTGACTGACGGGATTCGAAGCTTTTATAGTTCATCGAGCTCCAGTTCGAGACGAAAGACACGTTTTTATCATGCTGAATAATATTTATTTTTAATATCATACCTTTTTGTCTATTCAAAGCCAGACGCCTAAATCCCGTAAGGGGTGTCCACAAACAAATCGCCTCCAAGTGGCCCTGTTCGTCCTCAACTTACTCCCTTCCGCTCAAATACCGCTCTAGTCCATCCCTCCATATCATCCTCGGTCTTCCTCTCCCTCTCCCCCCTCCACTCCACTCTCATAAACTCTCCTAGCTAGTATCTCACTCTCCATCCCCCAAGCTTACACCTCCCTCTTATACCTCTCTACTCCATCCCTCAATCTCATCCTCGGCCTCCCCCTTCCTTTCCCCCTTCTACCTCACTCACATACTCTCCTAGTTAGTTTCTTTTTGCGTCTGTATGTGTGTCGGTCTCTACGGGTATTTGTAACTCTCAGTCTTGTTTTTGTGTTTTTCTGTCTTTCTATCTGTCTTCATGTTTACCCCTCTGTCTGTTTGAGTATGTCTATGTCTGAGTGTGTTTTAATTTCTTTGTGTGTGTGTGTGTGTGTGTGTGTGTGTGTGTGTGTGATCTTCCCACGGTCATTTTATACTTCACGAATCGGTTTAATGATAAGCAGGAAGAATTTTGGAGTGGTGGGTGAGACGTTTATGTGAAATATTTAAAACGTTTGGGTGGTTGTGCGTGTAAATGAGAGGCTGTGCGTAATATAATGAACCTCGACACAGTATTTATGTATGTATGCATGTATGTATGCACTGTAGCGACGATTGTGCACAGAAATTAAACTTTGTAGTCGTTATCCATTATACGTCCAGGATGTGGTGTACAGGTCGTGATGGGCAGCGACTTTGCACGACACTGAGAGGCGATTTTCCCCTATCCACTAGTACACTTATAGGTTGAGGTGTGGAGGATAAAAGATAAGAGATACAGCACGCTCCTCAATGCCCATCCCTTGTTTGGAATAAGTAGAGGCCACGGGGACTGGTAAACAGATGCTCGACCCACTGAAGCGACGGAGACTAACCGACGTAAACAGACAAGCAGTGTGATGACAAACTTGCAGCAAAACCCGTATTACGTGCTCATTGCTTTTCAGATTCAGTAGGTCCCGGAAAGGATTTAAGGGAATGCAAACAGTATTACGTCCCAAGTTGTAATATTTCTCTCTGTCTGTCTATCTATCTATATATCCATAGCCAGTATAAATGCAGGAAACATTGGAAGAAAAAGACCACAGGACCGGAGTAAAAAAATATAAAAATAAAATGCAAGACATTATAAAGGGATAAATAAAAGTCACGGAAGAATTTATATGAAGCCTCCAAAACCAAGAGAGAGAGAGAGAGAGAGACAGGATGTGGCCCAGTGGCTTCTACGGACATTGAAGTGTTTATAGGAACCTGAGGACTGTCATGTGCATTCACTTTGTCACATCTGCTTCCTCTCTCTCTCTCTCTCTCTCTCTCTCTCTCTCTCTCTCTCTCTCTCTCAGCCGATTCCAATAATTAACATTCTCTATCTCTCATATCACTCATTTCTGCGTTCACTGTCTCCTTCTCCTTCTCCTCTTCTTCACGGTTCTCTCGTCTCTCCTGCCGCACTATTTTCTTTTCCTAACCCTGTTGTCCTTACACACACGGGTATCATTTCACACACACACACACACACACACACACACACACATACCTGCATCTATCAACTGTAACTCATAAAACTACTTGTGTACATTTTATCTAAATTGATCACAATGATTATGCCTGAGATCTACAGGGTGTCCCAAAAGTCCGGCATCATAAGGATTAACGCCCATTTCTTTCCAGATACATGAATATGGGGATCATTGTAAAGAGATTCTATAAAATTTCCTATGATGCTGGACTATGGGACACCCTGTAGGTAGAGGAATAAACACAGTAAAAAGATCAGAATTATCTCTAACTAAAAAAAGAGGAATGTCCACTTGGTTATGTTTGTCGGCGTACACCCCAGTACCGTGTGCATGTGTAATTCCTCTCCTGTACATGTGAGTCTAAGCCAAATGATCAGTAGAAAATGAGAAGCAGGGAACTTGGCTCAGACTATGTGCAGCGAACTGTAGCGGGAAGGAACCTAGGGGTTAAGGTGTTCACATCTTCCTGCCTTAGGCATCCCTAAACAAATACAGCAAACCTGTGCAGCCACAATCCTCAGCAAGACACGCTATGGAATCTGAGTGGGGCATAAATAACAACATAGTTTGCCCTAAAGGTTTCCTGTAACGCTCCCGCTTGCTAATAAACAATACCTTAGTCAGCCTTAAAAGCTTTTTAAAACGCTCCCGATTGTTATGGATACACTTTCGATTAGAACCTCTTCCTCCTCTTCCTCCAGGTTAAATGCCGTGGTTTTCCCACCTCCCCGAAAGCAGGAGACTGGGAAAAACTCTGGAACACCTTACACTAACCCTCCTCATCTGAGAATGACGGAATCTTCACTCTAATGAGACAGTACAGGTCTTGCCGAAGGAAAATGGTTGTTTAGTGTTGGCCGTATCCAAGTCTGAGATTTGCGTTATACCTGATTGATCCTTAAGTACTCCAGCGCTACGAGAGAGTTTCATACTATTTACTGTACATGGCGGAAGAACTATTCAGGATTCTCTTTTTATCGCGATGCCACCGTGTTCTTGATTTCTTTGGGCTAACTTGATCACAGAATTTGACTCTCCTACCTCCTGAAGAAGTCCAAATAATTCTGGCTCTGGTTGCATCTGACCCTCTTGTGTGCAGCCTTCTCTCTTTTATTGCAGAAACAGAGAGAGAGAGAGAGAGAAAGAGAGAGAGAGAGAGAGAGAGAGAGATCCAATCCTGCAGGGGTGTGAGTGATGTACGGCTGCCTGACTCTGTGTAATTCTAATCAGTCTGTTTATATATTGGTTAGTACTTGGATGGGTGACCGCCTGGGAACACCAGATGCTGTTGGCATCCCTACGTCAAGTGGGGTTGGTGGAGGATTAGTGCCCCTCCCTGTAAAACAATTAACTCTAAGCCCTTGGCCACCCTGTCTGGGATACATGGCGTCTGGCAATGAATGAATGAATGAAACATCCTGACCACAGCACACCCCTGTCAGAACACATGAAAACCACAGCACGTCATGGACACAGAATACCATGGTCGCTCCACACATTCCCACACTCCTCTACAGTAGGCAACAGCTGGAAGGCAAGTGAAGTTTATTTAGTAATCATGCTTTAATTTCCGATGCTTATGTATGTATTTATATTTTTATCTAACATCGAGCTCCCCACATTAGACTGGAGGTCCGTTTCCAAAATCTAATCACACACACACACAAACACACACACACACTTTTCAAAGTGAAATAGATGAAATTGAGAAGGAATTACGCATGTAGAAGGAAGAAAATGAAAAACTAGTAAAGATATTAGACAAGAAAGACAACAATAGATAAGCTGTCAGTTGAGATAGTTTCACTTAGAAGAAAACTAGTGAAATGGCACGTACAGTTGTCAACCATGAAAGTATTATGGAGGAGTTCATAAACGATACAGTTAGACAAGCAAGCAGTCTGATAGACCAAAGCAGTGGTACTGGAGAGACGATAACCCAGGTGAGCGAAATGATGAGAAGTTGCAAAGATGAAATAGAAACTAGGTATACTGAAATGGTGAAAGTAAGAAAATAGAAACAAAACTCGAAGAAAAAATTATTAGACAGGATGTGAAAGAGATCACTGTAAACAACCCAAAACTGGTCAAAGATTCAACAGATGTCAACAAATCCATAGTAATCACTGGTATTGATGAAGAAGAAATAAAAAACAAAATTTCAAGAGACAAAAAGGAGATGGTAAATATAATGAACACATTCAAAGAAGTATCAGAGGAAATCTGTGATAAAGGCATAGATGAGCACAAAAGGCTAGAAAAATATGAGACAGATAAGTCAAGGCTCTTGAAACAAACTCATGGAAAAAGAAGAATTTAAAAAAGTATAGATAAAAAATAAAATACCTAACTAAAGAGTCGAGATTGCGAGTACTTTAGGAGAAGAGGGAGGAAGCAAAAACAAAGAACGAAGAAAGATCAGAGGAAGAGAAGAGTAAATTTTTTTACAAAGTAACTGGATTGCAGGTATGAAAGTGTTACATAACCAACAGGGAAGAAAAAGATGGAAGGTAGAAGACTCAAGCTATGGCAAGTATGTAAACAAGATGATTGAGTTGACGTACTCAACTGTAGATGAATGGTGTCTAAATTATTAGAGAAGGACGACTATACCAAAGAAAAGGAACCACATATTATTTACCTAACTGAAACAAAATTGACCCCAAAGATATCAAACGATACCCTAAATTTAGAATAATACATTATTAGGGGACAAAATTTAAATGTTATATATATAGAAAATTTTGTGATTTTTATGTGTCCAAAATTACATCTCTCATAACAAAGAAACAGAAATGAAAATAAAGAACTGGTTTAATACAGGATATAAAAAAAAAAATGAAAAGTAAAAAGAAATTTGCTGTGGAAGAGATACAGAAGCCACAAGAGTGAAAGGGCATATAACAACTATAAACAGGCAAGAAACTATCATACAAGGATAGGGAGAGATGCTCAAAGACTGTTTGAAGAGGACATTATATAATAAAGTAGTGATCAACCTAAGCTTTTTTACAGCTACATCCGAAGCAAAACCAAAGTTAAAAATAACATACAGTCCACTACGGACGGGATCATCAATACACAAGAGAAAGTTATTTGTGAAGCACTAAATAAAAATTTCCAATCAGTTTTTACAGAAGAAAATAATTTTGAAAGAGATGATATGGAACATGCATGCCCACACATATTACCAGATATACAAATATCAGAAAAAGAAGTACAGGAGGAGTTAAGTAAATTAGACAAAGGAAAAACAACTGGTCCTGATGAAATTTCAGTTTTTGTGCTACATGAATGCGCAGAAGAGTTAAGTAGACCATTATATTAAATATTCAAGGAATCCTTAGGTCAAGGTAAACTACCTGATATTTGGAGGAAGGCAAACATTGTTCCCCTATTCAAGAGCGGAATAGATAGAATCCACTCAGCTACCGACCAGTATCACTGACCAGCATTGTAAGTAAGATATTAGAGAAGCTGATAAGAAAAGTTTGGGTAAACCATCTAGATTCTAGAAGAACACAGTATGATAACAGAAAGGCAGTCGGTTTTAGAAAGGGAAAATCATATGTTACTAATCTATTAAGCTACTATGACAGAGTGACAGAAACACTATAGAAAAGAGAAGGATGGGTGGACAATATCTATATAGATCTCAAGAAAGCATTTGACAGAGCACAGCACCAAAGACTTTTATGGAAACTGTACCATCAAGGAGGTATCCAAGGAAATCTGTACTCTTGGATACAGGATTTTCTCAGGAAAAGGGAAATGAGACAGTACTAAGGGGAAATTACTCATAATGGAGGGAAATGGCTAGAGGAGTCCCACAGGGCTCAGTGCTGGCACCAATTATGTTTTTAGTATATATAAATGACACAGACAGTAACACTGGAAATGGAAGCTGTCTAAATATGTTTGCTGATGATGCAAAAATACAAAGGAAAATTACTAACAGATTCTTGCAGAGAGCTACAAGAATTAAATAAACCTCATGAATGGGGCAATAAATGGCAAATGGAATTTACTGTGGACAAGTGTCATTTAATTAAATTTAGTAAAAGTGAAAATAGACCATCTTAGGATTATAAGTTAGAAAGTTCAACCCTACACATATCAGAAAGGGAGAAGGACCTAGGAGTGATTATCAGTCACAGACTATCTCCGGCTGACCACATCAGTTAGAAGGTACATAACATGTATACACTGCTTGCTAATATGAGAATAGCATTCACAGATATAAAAGAAGACATGCTGAGAAAGATTATAACATCATTCATCAGACCAACCCTGGAGTATGCATCAGTAGTCTGGAATCCTTATCTCAAAAAATACATAGATAAGACTGAACAAGTACAAAGGGCAGCTACAAGATGGGTACCACGCTTAAAGGATCTAAGCTACGAAGAAAGACTAGAAAAATTGAATCTACCAATACTAAAGGAGAGAAGGAAAAGAGGAAACATGATTATGCTATATAAATGCATCTCAGGGAAAGAGAAAATAGACATAAATGAATATACAACTTATTGGGAAGCATCAGCAAGAGGACACTGCAAAAAACTACATTAAAAAAAAAAAAAAAAAAAAAAAAAGAGGCGATAAAGACGCAAGGAAATTCAATTTCCCAAACAGGGCAATGGATCAGTGGAATGCACTACCTATTGAAATAGTGTGTTCCAAAACTATACATAAATTTATGGACGTGTATGAAAAAGATGATTTAATACACGGGACAGTCCGAGCTTAATTCATTCCTGTGAAGACAGATTTAGGTAAGAACAATTATTTACAATTAGATAAGAACACAAAGGAAGTCGAGGTTAGCTTTCATACACAAATCACTGGAAGTTCCACACTGAGAGCAGTGACAAAACACTATAGGGATCCAGGTAAAAGATGCCCACAAAAGACAGGACGTTGATTCACAAACACATTTACTATATATTCCACATCGAAGCTAAAATATATTTTTGCAGAATGGACAAAGAAGAGAGAATGATCAACGTGTACCTACACTGGATACACTGGATGAGGGGGTGGTTTGGTGGGTGAGTGAAAAAAGGTCCACTGCTGAACGGATCCATGGGCTAAATAGGTCCATGGTTGAAACAGGCCCATGTGGGAAAACGGGTGTACGGGGAATACGTCCTTGGGCGAAATGGGTCCAGGTGGAAACGTAGGTCCAATTAGGTTCGTGAAGGGGAACACTGATCCATGTGGGGATTTAATGTCAGAGGGAGAGAAAATGAGTCCATAGGGAATAATAGTTGAATGGTAAAAACAGGTCCATGGAGGGAAAATAAATCCTTGGAGAATATAAGTCCATAGGTCTATGGGTAAATAGGCCCTGAAGGGACAATAGGTCTATTGGGAAGAAATAGGTCCATGGGGCAAAAAAATGTCTATGGGAGAAAGAAACTAATCTATGGGCAAAATAGGTCCATGAGGGAAAATAGGTCCATGAGGGAAAATTGGAACAATGGAGGACAATAGATCTATGTAGGAAAATGGGTCCATAGGTTGAAAATAGGTTGATAGGGAAAAATAGGTGGTAGGGAGATGACCCCTACTGGGTGTAGACAGGCTTATGTGGTAGTATAATACTAGAGAAGATACAATCATGAGAGAGTTAATGGTAACACTGTTAACCCTCGGTCTCCTATAACTCATGCTTAACTGAATGTAATGGTCTGGCGTGTCTCCTATAACTCATGCTTAACAGAATGTAATGGTAACACTAACACTCGGTCTCCTATAACTCATGCTTAACTGAATGTAATGGTCTGGCGTGTCTCCTATAACTCATGCTTAACTGAATGTAATGGTCTGGCGTGTCTCCTATAACTCATGCTTAACTGAATGTAATGGTCTGGCGTGTCTCCTATAACTCATGCTTAACTGAATGTAATGGTCTGGCGTCAGCTGGAATGCGGTACTAGAGTTGTCACCACAATAGTGTCACTTTCAGGCTCTGTGACTCACTCTTGCTTGGATGTAGTTATCTGGATTTAGCTGGGATAAAATACGAGAGCTGCCCCGACCACGGCAACTCCCATTTGTTCTCGTTACTATTGTTACTGGGGGTCGCTTATAACAATTCCATCTGGTACGCAGAGCGGCACATGTCTCTTTCTTGTCGCTGGGGAGGGACTACTGGTTTGAACTGTGTATTAACGGGTGTTGTAGGAATAGTGGCTTGAGTGTAGTGAAGGTTTGTTTCAGACGTTACTTTCATATGCATAATGACGCAGTCGGCAACAGTGTTGCACTGCAACCAGAATAAAAGTTGTTGCCTGGTGGTGATGGTGATAGAGACATATTACCGTACACCCCCTCCTCTCTACTTCCATCCCTTTTTCTCCATACCTATCATAGTTATGGTCCTTGTAATAAACAACCCCCAAACAGCCTTTTGCTTTATAGCCGTTTGCTTTCCTTTGTACTCCTTTTGCACTCCTTTGTACTTTTCTTTGCATCTGTCCCTTCCTCTCTGCTCTTCTTTTCCCCCACTCTTCCTACTTATTCTTCTCTACCTCCAACTCATCCTCTCTACTCTTCATTACCACCACCCCTACCTCTCTACTCTTCCTCCAACCCTTTCTCTACTCTTCTCGACCACAATCCCTTCCTCCCACCATTTCCCTACATCCATCCCTTCCTCTCAACTCTTCTCTACACCCATCCCTTCCTCTGCTCGTCTCTTCTCCTAATCTTCCTACTTTTTCCTCTCTACCTCCAACTCTTCCTCTTAACAATTCTTTACCATAATTGCTTCCTATCTACCCTCTTTTATCTCCATCCCTTCCTCTCTAGTCATCTCTACCACAATCCCATCCTCTCTCCTCTTCTCTACCTCAGTCCCTTCCTCTCAACTCTTCTCTACCTCCAAATCTTCCTCTCTTCTCTTCCTCCATCTCTTCCACTCCACTCTTCTCTCCCTCCATCTCTACTCTTCTCGACCTCCAGCCCTCCCTCTCTTCTCTGCGGTACCTCCATCCCTTCCTCTCTACTCTACCTCCGTCCATTCCTCTCTACTCTTCTCTACCTCCATCCCTCCCTCTCTACTCTTCTCTACCTCCATCCATTCCTCTCCTGTCTAAATTCGAATGCCGTGTGTCCAAGTTTGGAGGAAGAATAGGATGACATGTATTGAATGTTTGTCTTCATGATTCACGTATAGTTGGTACGCATTAATCCCAGACTTCTGCCCAGTCCAGCTCAGTACCTAATTATACTTAAAGCCAAATTATGATTAACACCTAATTATGTTAAGCAACTAATTCTTAAACGCCTAATTATGTTTAACACCCAATTATGTTTAACACCTAATTATGCTGAACACCTACCAATGTTTAATATTTATTTTTAATTATGTTTAACATCTATTTATGCTGAACACCTAATTATGGTTAACAGTTCCTTCGTACTCGCAGGCACACAGCAGTCTCTCTCTCTCTCTCTCTCTCTCTCTCTCTCTCTCTCTCTCTCTCTCTCTCTCAGGTGAACACAATAGCCTGATAACTACCTGAAATTCAATACAAGACAATTCCCGACCATGAGAGGGTTAACGACTGCAGTATTAATTTTCCTGATCGTCTACAGCTGACTCCCACATTAATAAAATAATCTGGCGCTATTTAGAATAAATTATAATTTAGTGTTGCGCGACCGAGCAAAAGTTAAAATGCAGTGTTAATTAATCGTGAATATTCCTGTCGTGTTGCTGGTTATGTTACTCATGTGGAATATCAGTATCATGTGCTATTTGGCCATGTGGGGAGAATGGTGGATGAGAGACTGACTAGAAGAGTGTGTGAGTGAGGTGGGCAGGGGAGAGGGAGAGGCAGACCGAGAATGAGAAGGGGGGATATTATTCATGTGTAATATCAGTCTCTTGCTGTGTATGGCCATGTGGGGAGGATGGTGGATGAGAGACTGACTAGAAGAGTGTATGTGAGTGAGGTGGGCAGAGAGCAGGGAGAGGCAGACCGAGAATGAGAAGGGGGGAAGTTATTTATGCGGAATCTTTGTACTGTTCGGTATGTGGCCACGTGGGGAGGATGGCGAATGATACTATGACTAGAAGAGTGTATGTGAGTGAGGTGGAAGAGGCAGACCGAGGATGAAGTGGAGGGAAGGAGTGGAGAGATTCATGAGAGAGGGGAGTGTGAGTTGGAGAAAGAGCAGCCAAATGGCGAAGGAAAAGGAGACATGGAGGCAATTTGTTTGGCCATCACTTATGGGGATTAAGCCGTCTGGGTAGATAAACAGATTAATAGATAGATAGATAGACAGATAGATGATAAATAGATAAACAGACACACACAGATAAAATTGTGTCTTTTCATCGCCCATAGATTATCTTGCCTGTAATAAACTTAATCCTATTAGTAACACTCAGGCTCCTTTGACTCACTCACAGCTGAATAAAACCGTCTACCATTCACTAAATAAAAAACTAGAGTTGTTACGAGAATGAGAGGGGTAAGAACAACAGTACTTGGGTCCGTATTTTCGTTATCAGGCTCCCTAGCACCTCTTCCTTAGCGATTTATTTCTGGATATGATTGGGTACTATCCTTTTGCAGGCTATCTATAAGAGTATGGCGATTTTTTAAGGATTTACTTAACACGGAGGACAGTAAGGTGTAATAATAAAAATGAGTCGCTTAGTATAAAGTGTTAGGGAGCTTTCTTAACCTACTAATATGAAGACCTTACTCTCCTTTACTAAGTCTCAGTTAAATTACGATCGTCTGGCGTCAGCTGGACTAAGATGCTAGAGTTGTGCCCACCACAGAAGGGCAAAATTATAGCAACCAAACTTTGCTCTTAAATTCACTTGAAGACTCCTAGTTGCCTCCTTCAATCCTAAGATTTTTGTGCCATATTTTATCACCAGATGAGATTATTATTAATATTATTATTATTATTATTATTATTATTATTATTATCATTATCAATATATTATTATGTAAAGGTTTCGCGTTTACATGATGTGCATTATTTTTATCAGTCATACATTTACTTGTTCAGCTCGGTAACACATTTTTCATTTAACACCCATCACTCGACGCTAATTTACACTTAAAGGGAGATTTCTTGCAGTGAGGGGGCTTGTGTGGGCTCTACTGAACCCCTCCAGTTTAAGAATTCTATCGTAAAGTGAATAAAATCGTCCGGAAGCAGCACGAATGAAAAAAGTCACTGGAAGGGAACAATGAACAACGCACAGTCGGAATCAAAAGTTCAGTCGCCTCTCGTATTACTCTCGCCACGTACTTTGAAAATCAGTTTGATGAATCCACAGCAACCTACACTGACAACACTAATCTCTAGGTAAATAAATACATCAGTATTGGTTGCTACGGATTCACCACACTGATTTTCAAAGTTCATGGGAAGAAAAAGCAGTAGAGGAGACAAGACTTTTGATATCGACTGGACAAAGACAATTTAATCAGTATT